>NC_045164.1:7978441-7985941 GCF_900700415.2 Clupea harengus | reverse complement strand
TCTTTTGATGAATCTCAAGTTCTAGACAAATCTGACCCTTCACAGTAAACAGCTGATCCTGAATCAGGGATCCATGCCAAAAGGCTACAATCTGCAATCTAGATTATTCATGTCTTTACAAACCTAAACTTTGCTCTCTCTCTATCTCTCTCTCTCTCTCTCTCTCTCTCTCTCTCTCTCTCTCTCTCATACACACACACAGGCACACTGCTCTGCAGATGATGTGTCCGTACAGGAATAATGCTACGCGCTAGAGCGTGCCAATGGACGGTTCTAAGTAAACAACACGCGGGTGTGGTGAGCACTCAGTCAACATTTCAACATCAAAGCCATCTCAACATGTTCTCATCGTTCTACAGATGCAGTTCTACGCTTCACTGTGACATCTCAGAATGTTCTCAGTGTTCTTCACTGACTGAAACAGCCCCTCAACAGCAGAGAGCTACCTGTCATATCTCACTGTCGGGTAATATTACTATTGGCCACCAGGGGCATCGCTGGGCCTGCTATTACTCAAAGTTGTGTCTACAGCGTCATGTATGCACATACTGCATGTCTGTCTTTCTATCTGTCTAAATATATGTATATAAATAATTTCTCTCTCTCTCCCTCTCTCTCTCTCTCTTCCTCTCTCTGTGTGTGTGTGTGTGTGTGTGTGTGTGTGTATGTTGCCTGTGTAGCTTTGTGAAGATCATTAGGGTGAGAAGTCAGTGATTATCAGTGTGGCTGTCTGCACCTGGGCCTGTGTGTGTGTGAGAGTGATAGAGAGAAAGAGAGCGAGAGAGAGAGAGACAGAGAGTGTGTGTGTGTCTTTAAGAGACCTCATGGGTCAAAAGAAATAGCAGGTAAATCATTCATATTCGACAATCTGACCCATTTCTTCTGCAAGGAAAGGTCAAACAAGATGTAGTTGACCCCCCAACCCCCACACACACACTCACATGCCCTGAAGCACGCCCATTACACACACGTTTACAAGTTTCAATGACTTTGTTTTCACACACACACACACACACACACACACACACACACACACACACACACACACACACACACACACACACACATACACGCTCAAGGGTACACACCCAAACACACACATATACTAACAACACCCAGGCACACATGCACACAAACACACACAGTCCCAGACACTCTCTCTCACACAAACACCCACACACCCCTCCCTCTTGCTCATCCATCCGTGGTTCACACAGACACAGGTTGGGCTTATGTGCTGGGGATATCTGCTGTTTGGAGCAGTGCTGATGTGCTTCACTCCTCTCCACAGCAATACGACCTTCTCAGAGCACACACAGCCTTCCCCTTGGAAGAACACATACACACAAATACACACGCTCATGCTCTTACACACACACACACACACAGAGAGAGAGAGACATACACACACTTGCGGGGGCGCACACACAGCCTTCACCCTCTGTGACCAGCTATAATTAGATGAGTCCATCTCTTATCGGACGGGACCGAATTTACCAGAGTGACGGTGACAGCCGATTGGACAGGCCTTGAGCCGATGAGTCACATGACAAGAAACATGACAAAGGATAAATAATGATACAAAATTATACTGATATCACAGAAAGCTAAAAAACGTGTGTGAGCGTGCGTGCGTGCGTGTGTGTGTGTGCGTGCGTGTAGTTACTTTCATTTAGGTGTGGGTGTGTGAGTGGGTGTATTTTAATCCAGACCGGCATGTGGAAACACATTACATGTCACAAGCCAGTGGTTATGACATGGGAGAGTTTAGGCCATTAAGGCAAATGCTTAACATCTCAGAGAGCCTGACTGACAAGCCAAGAGACAGCAGGCTGACAACAAAACAAGCCAACCCAGTACTTACACCATACAGAGAGAGAGAGAGAGAGAGAGAGAGAGAGAGAAGACAGGAAACTGTCTGCTATCACAGGCCTGCTCCGCTATCAAAACAGTATATGAAAGGAAATTAAGATATTCTGCCAATGTGTGTGTGACATGCCCTGACATGCTACTCACACACCCAAGTGCACACTCACACACACACACACATACACACACACACACACACACACACACACACACACACACACACACACACACACACACACACACACACACACACACACACACACACACACACACACACCACACAGACACAAACACACACAGACACACACACACACAGTCCATACTCCATATGAATGTCATGCCTGTCCCTCAAGGACACATATGTGAGCTCATCTGTGAGAAATAGCAGCCAGGTGCAGAACGTCCTGTCCTGTGATGTCACTTCCTGTCGTGGCATCCCTGCAGGGCAATTTCCCGTGGTATGTAAGAGGATGGTAACAAAGACAAATGGTGATGGGAGAGAGAAGGGAGAGAAGAGAGAGAGAGAGATGGGCAGTGAGCAGGGAGGAGTGAGGAACAGAGTGAGAGGGAAAAACCGAGGGAGAGAAGAGATTGAAAGAGAGAGAGAGAGAGAGAGAGAGAGAGGGGACAGAACAATTAAGAGAGGGAGAGAGACCCCTTGCTGTCTGTCCTGCCATCCATCCTGCCAGGGAACATAAATAAGACCCTGTGGTGAGGCTTCCAGCAAAACACACACACACACACACACACACACACACACACACACACAGCAGGGGCTGCTTTCCTGTGGCACAACTTCCAGAAAGATTTCCTCATCACACAGATGTTAGCCCAGCACTAAGGGAATTCTGTCCTTGTCAGTGCTCACACACATGCACGCACACACACACACACACACACGCGTGCGCGCATGCACAGACACACACAGACACACACACACACACACACACACACACACACACACACACACACACACACAGCAACATTAATATTCTACAAAAAATCCACATGCTAATGAACATACACACATACACACTCACATATGTATAGTCATTCCTGCAAAAGTGAAAAAAACCACACACACACACACACACACACACACACAGGGAACTCACCTCAGCGATTTGAATGGGGATTTCCACTGTTGTATTATCGGACTGGCGCGGGAATATGACTGGTGTGTTTACACAGGTTAGTCCACGTTTGGCATTCACAGACCTGATGCAGGTTAATGATACATCTGAGACATAGATCAAACCAAGACTCATGTCTCATTGCCACAAACATTACAGTATATTCATAGAAACATTCAGTTATTCCTGTGAAAAAAGTAGCCACGTGTGTGGTTTGCGAATGTGTGTGTGTGTGTGTGAGTGTGTGTTTGTTTGTTTGCTTGTTAGTGTGTGTGTTTGTTTGTTTGTTTGTTTACCTGTTAGTGTGTGTGTGTGTGTGTGAGTGTGTGTGTGTGTGTGTGTTCTCAGATTCACCATTGGGCATTCCACAGTTATTTATAATGGAGAGCTAACCAGCTGTTTGCAAAAGAGTGTTTTCCTCAGATTTTATTAGTGGGGAAAAACCTGTGACCTTGAGCATGGCTGTGTTCCATATCCTCTCTCTCTCTCTCTCTCTCTCTCTCTCTCTCTCTCTCTCTTTCTCTCTGTTTCTCTCTCTCTCTGTCTCTCTGTCTCTCTCTCTCTCTTTCTCTCTGTCTGTGTGTGTGTGTGGGGGGGGGGGGGGTGTCTGACAGAGAAAAGAGCACATGTGACTTGACCTCCACCTCAAAACTCAAACAACCACACTCATACAAATGCACACACAAACACACACACACACACACACACACACACACACACACACACACACACACAGACACACACACACACACACACACACACACACACACACACACACACACACAGACACACAGACACACACACACACACATACACACACACACACACACACACACACACACACACACACACACACACACACACACACACACACACAAATACCCCTTCAGCCCCTAAATAGTAGCCAAGGTTTGAAAGCAAAATGTGGAAGAGTAAGAGTAATGTGGATCTGTGACTGTGATGGTGCTGACTGGAAACACAAGTAAACATGATCTGAAGATCTGAAGTCAGTCTGAAATCAGTTATGGGCCATCATGTGACTTCATGCATGGCTAATATTCAACATGCATCAATAAAGATAAAAGATGAAAGGCTGGTGCTTGTGTGTGTGTCTGTGTGTGTGTGTGTGTGTGTGTGTGTGTGTGTGTGTGTGTGTGTGTGTGTGTGTGTGTGTGTGTGTGTGTGTGTGTGTGTGTGTGTGTGTGTGTGTGTGTGTGTGTGTGTGTGTGTGTGTGTGTGTGCATATATGACCCATATCTACAGTAGTTGTATCAGTGTCAATTAGTCTAGTCCTACTATATGACATTATGTCATGATCCAATAAAACCATCAACTACATCCAATGCATTCTGAGAATATAAAACCCTTGACTATCAGCTTGTTCTTAGACATAAACACACACACACACACACACACACACACACACACATACACACACACACACACACACACTTGGAATATAAAACAGCAACCTTTGTCCTGTTGCACTCTGACTGGAGTAAAAGAACTACGTGCTTCAGAGCACAGAAGAACATCTTTTCAGAGTAGACAGTCAGCAGCCACTCCTGTGAACCTCCCCAGATCTCCACACACGCACACACACACACACACACACACACACACACACACACACACACACACACACACACACACACACACACACACACACACACACACACACACACACACACACACACACACACATACACACACACACACACACACACACACACACACACACACACACACACACACACACATTCGGGATGGGAAGGGTGTTTATGGTCATGAGTAAGCACCCATATGCTACCAAATTGCAACACAACCCTAATTTAGCAGCCTGTTGCTGTCACTGCTGTAACTGGTGAAGCAGACGAGGGAAAGGGTGAAGGGAGGTCCCTGTTCCTCTTCCTCCTGTCACAGCCGATAGGAAGTGTGTTAATGGCTTCCAGAAAAAGAGTGAGGAGGTTCAGGTAAAGAGAAATGCCGGTGTCATGTGGAGTAGTACTGACGATTAGGGAAGTCGGAGGTGAAATTCCAGTAAGAAGGAGAAGGAGGGTTGTGTGTGGTTAGGGGAGGCCACATGGGAAAATGATTCACTCTGTTTTCAGTCTTCTATTTTATTCTGCAATATCACATTCAAGGCCATCCATAGTCCGTGAGTAAATTTAGTTGTGATACGGTGATAAAGTTGGACTTAAGATGATTATTTTGTTTAGAAGGCCTTAGAAGGTCTGTTTCTAGACCCCACGGTCTGACACAGAAATACTGAAATGTGGAGGGTATTTTCTGCATCAGTAGTTATTTGAGAAATATTCAGCAATGTTTTATACAATTGTGAATTGAGAACTTAGATTTTAAACTCAGATATACCTGATAGTTATGGTAATTGACAGCTACCTGTGAATTACTGTAACTCTCAGCAAACCCTGACCATAACCTTTCCTATTAGTGAGTCATAGCTTGTCTTAGCATGGACTTGATGATAAGTGTACTAGTCATCGGATAAAGTATTTAGTATAAAGCACATTTTATCTAAGAGCATCTTGTAAATCTGTGGTTGTTATTACTGTGATGAAGTGCCAAGTATATAAATCCACTGAAAATAAAGTGGAACCACAGTCTACTTATGTGTGGCAGGTGAATTGAGTCGTCAGCTTTGGAAAGTGTAACTTTCCTCAGAGCTCTGTGTGTGTGTGTGTGATGTGTGTGTGTGTGTGTGTGTGTGTTTACTCATCATTATGAAGTAACAGTGTTACTTCCCCCTACAGAGATGCTAAGTCTCTTTCTGACTGAGCTGTGATTTTTTTGGGTGATGTGTTGCGAGGCGGACGCAGGGTTTCGCTGGAGACTCATTCTCTGCCACACTGGTCCTCATGAGTCGTCATGTCCTTGGAAGGTTAGTTAACACACTTTGTTTACTCCACAACACCACCGCCAAAAACCCTTCAGATATCTGCACAGCTGAGTCCCATAAACTTGACTCAAAAGCAAAACAACCAAACTCCCTCCCTTCTCCACTTTTCTTTCTTATATAACACTTAAGGCCTACGAAACAACAAGGGATTTCTCAAAGCACTTCGTTTTCAATGTTTTGTTTTTCTCTCAGTTGGCTGTTTGCTTGATTGTTCCTCACTTTTAAGTCTCTTTGGATGAAGAAATTTGCCAAATGATGACTTAAGCATTTAATAACTGCTTAGTACATTAGCTGAAAGGTTTTTCTCAATACCTCATCAGTTAGCTAATGGAAAGTCAAAACCACATGCTATTTAAGGGGAAATGGTGCCAGTATCAGCAGAGTAGAATCATCCTGACAGATACATGTCCTATTTGTGGAATCTGCCAGCTCAACAAGTTCTCCATAAGTTCACGGAACGGACCTATAGTAACATTTATTCCCCACTGGTCACATGTCACATCACACAGAGAGGGGGAGGTCTGAATCATTTCTGCTCATGTTCATCTTAACCATCCTCTCTGACCCTCAGCACACACTCGTATTATACGCGTAGTCATATTACAGACGCATTACGGGAGCGTAAGGGTGTCCAACAGTGACCCGTGTTTGAAGCAGATCCTCAGGGAAATATCTGGTCCCACGAATACCATTAAAATGTGTTATTTGGGTTGTTTTGCAACCTGTCTAAATATTTTTTTTATCTTTTATATATTTCCGTTTCACATAGAAACCGGGTTATATTCTTTCACATGCATAGTCTAGACACCTATTGTAATTTTGACATGTATACAATGAAAGTCTTGTGTGAGAAGATGGGAGTGTGTTGATATTGGACTGTGTGTGTGTGTGTTTGTGCCTGTGGGAATTTACAGAGACGACGTGTGAAGAGTGTGTGTGTGTGCACTCAGGTTAGTGTGTGTGCGTGTGTGTGTGTGTGTGTGTGTGTGTGGGAGGGGTACCTAGTCTGCATGCTGAAACACCTAACCACAGTACATTAACAATCTTCCCACTCATATCTTCCCTCTTGTCTGAGATGAGTGTTTTTACGAGCGCCAAACGTCTCCGCTTTCAGTCCTGTTTGTGACGAAAGACTTGGTCATGGAGAACAACTGGAAGGCCTGACGGATTGGCCTCCAGAGAGGTCGTACATAGAGCCAACCCAGACCCTCTCACACACACACACACACACACACACGCGCACACACACACACACACACACACACACACACACACACACACACGCACACACACACACACAGAACAAAGAACAAAGACAACATATACTCAGAGTCACCACAATCACACAAAGGTTGAACACACTCCTCCAGAAGACACTCAAGGGTACAATGACACATGTGTTGTTGTGATACCCCACATGGCCTGGGAGAAAAAGAGGAAACAAAAGCCAAACCAGTGACTGACTTGACATCACACACCACCACATCAGTCCACAATTGATGAGCTTCGGGTGACAGGTTTTTTTTGGGTTGTTTTTGTTTTTCTACCCAGGGTTCTTTGCTCAGCAAGCCATTCATTTGT
>NC_045164.1:7968441-7975941 GCF_900700415.2 Clupea harengus | reverse complement strand
TGTTTGTCCATGATTCCTACACAAAGGGCCTGGTGGGGGGGGGGGGGAAAGAAAGAGAAAGAGTTTGAAAGAGAATGTGTGTGTAAGTGTGTGCATATGTGTGTATGCGTATGTGTGTGTGTGTGTGTGTGTGTGTGTGAATGTGTGTGTGTGTGTATCTTGAGGTGGGTCTGACTGGGAAAATCAGTGCAGCTGCAGGAATAACACTAGTGGCTGAGTTGTGGTGCCACCCCATCACATGAACCCTCTCACCTCTCCCTAGAGTAGATGGCATAGTCACACAGCTTCACAACACAGCACAGCACAGCACACCACACCACACCACAGCACACCACACCACAGCACACCACACCACACAACACAACAAAAACAATGGCGTATACCTAACACAGCTGTATACACTACACAGTTCTGTACATCACATAACCAGACAGTGGAATACCATTACACTCCACTACTCCCACAGCACACAAATGAACACTACCTATCTCCACTACTACACCACTGTGCAATACTGAATGCTACCCAGCAATGCTAGCAGTGAACAACCTAGCAGTGAACAACACAACGCCATTCAACACCACTATTCAACAGAAGAAAAAACACACAACTACACAACACGATGCAGCACTACGCAAGACTATGCAACATTATGCAATATCACACAAAACAACACAATGAAATACCACACATACAGTGGGGAAAATAAGTATTTGAACCCCTGCCGATTTCGCAAGTTTGGCCACTTGCAAAGAAATGTGTGATCTATAATTGTAATAGTAGGTGTATTGTAACAGTGAGAAACAGAATATCAACAAAAAAATCCAGAAAACTGCATTTTTTAACATTTATGACTTAATTTGCATTTGATGCAGAAAATAAGTATTTGAACCCCTAGCAAAACATGACTTAGTACTTGGTGGAATAACCCTTGTTGGCAAGAACAGACTTCAGACTTTTCTTGTAGTTGGTCACCAGGTTTACACACATCTCAGGAGGGATTTTAGTCCACTCCTCTTTGCAGATCCTCTCCAAATCCTTAAGGTTGCGTTTTCAATGGGAGGGAATGAGGGAATGAGGTTCAAGCCCAATATTCCACGTTACATGGCCCCATCCATAGTCCCCTCGATGCAGTGGAGTCGTCCTGTACCCTTGGCAGAGAAACAGCCCCAAAGCATAATGTTTCCACCTCCATGCTTGACGGTGGGGATGGTGTTCTTGGGTTCATATTCAGCATTCTTCCCCCTCCAAACGCGGCAAGTCGAGTTGATGCCAAAGAGCTTGATTTTGGTCTCATCTGACCACATCCTGTCTCCCAATCCTCCTTAGAATCATTCAAGTGTTCATTGGCAAACTTCAGACGGCCCTGTACATGTGCTTCCTTGAGCAGGGGGACCTTGCGAGTGCTGCAGTACTTCAAACCATTACGGCGTAGTGTGTTGCCAATGGTTTTCTTGGTGACTGTGGTCCCAGCTGCCTTGAGAGCATTCACAAGCTCCCCCTGTGTAATTCTGGGGTTATTCTGCACCTTTCTGATGATCACTGATACCGTACAAGGGGATATCTTGCATGGAGCCCCAGACCTAGAGTGATTGACAGTTGTTTGGTGTTGCTTCCATTTACGAATATTCGCACCAATAGTTGTCTGCTTCTCACTAAGCTGCTTGTCGATGGTTTTGTAACCCATTCCAGCCTTGTGCAGGTCTACAATCTTATCTCTTATCCCTTGGTCAACTCTTTGGTCTTGCCCATGGTGGTGAGGTTGAAGGTGTGAAGTATGATTCTTTGGACAGGTTTCTTTTATACACGTCACCAGTTCAGATCAGGTGTACCTTGTTAGGCCTAATGAGGACTAATCTGTGTGCTTCTTGGGCACATAACTGGTAATTGGGAGCCAGAATTCTTGCTGTTTGCTTGGGGGTTCAAATACTTATTTTTTGCATCAAATACAAATAAAGTCATAAATGTTATAAAATGCAGTTTTATGGATTTGTTTGTTGATATTCTATTTCTCACTGTTAAAATACACCTACCATTACAATTATAGATCACACATTTCTTTGCAAGTGGCCAAACTTGCGAAATCGGCAGGGGTTCAAATACTTATTTTCCCCACTGTATGTCAGTGTGTAAAACCTCATAACACAATACAACACCACACACTTTTCAGTCTGTCATCAGATGAACTCTCTGACCCCTGAGTAGGCTACAATGGCCTACAGTATGGTCCTGTGACCACGACACAACATACTAAGTACAAGCTCTCATGCCGCTCAAAGACCTTCAAATCTAGAACCCTCTAGTTCTAATGAGAGTGCATGGCAGAACCTGGAACATCGTAAGTACAGCATATTTCAGTGGCAGAACTTAAACTTGTATTTGCAACGAGGCACTGTGGCACAGAAATCAGTCACGCTCTACAGAATGACAATGAAGAGTAGTACTGAAATAATAATACCAGTATTGATGTTATCTCTCTCTCTCTCTCTCTCTCTCTCTCTCTCTCTCTCTCTCCCTCTCTCTCACACACACTCATTCAGACACATACACACACACACACACGTCCATTCAGCCACAAATACACATATACACACACTCATTCATTCATTCACACACTCACTCTCTCACTCTCTCACTCAAGACCTATTTTCCCACTGGATTTGTTTGCTATCTCTTGCATCATGTGTTTGTTTAGGCCTATTTGGAGAGTTGAAAGTCAAATCTCTGAAGCCTGACTCTTCAGTAGGCTGGCACTACATCACGACAGATCACTCAATCGCAGAAAAGGGAAAACACCACCACATAATTCATGGAAAGATATAGTCATATCTGACTCACTTTAGAGTCACATATCCACTGTCTAGGCTCAACCAGACACACACACACACACACACACACACACACACACACACACACACACACACACACACACACACACACACACACACACACACACACACACACACACACACACACACACCTTTACAGCTGTAATAAGTCTCACCACAGTGAATCATTAGCTTGGGGACCGATAGGGAGTCTGGATAGACCAATAATTGACACACGTATCTCTTGCATCGTACTGAATCACCTACACACACACAAGCACTAGGTCACAGTCTAGGCCTGGAGGACAAACTTTAGGGTTGGGTATGAGTGTGTCTGTGTGCATGTGTGCATGTGCGTGTGTGTGTGTGTGTATATGTGTGTGTGTGTGTGTGTGTGTGTGTGTGTGTGTGTATGTCTGTGTGTATGTATGTGTACACACATACACACCCGCATGTGTGTGTATGTGTGTGTGTGTGTGTGTTTGTGTGTGTGTGTTAGTGCATATGCATGTGCGTGTGTGTGTGTGTGTGTGCATGTGCGTTTCTGTGTGTGTGTGTGTGTGTGTGTGTGTGTGTGGCCTGTGGCAGTGTGGCCGTGTTGTCTAAGCCCAGAAGACAAACTTCAGCTTTGGGTTGGTGTGAGTGTGTGTGTGTATGTGTCTGTGTGTGAGTGTGTGAGTGTGTGTGGGTCTGAGTTAGTCATAGTGAAACAGTCCAACTCATGTTGAGTGAGAGAAAGAGAGAGAGAGAGAGAGAGAGAGAAAGAGGGAGAGAGGCAGAGAGGGGGAGGGGAGAATTGAGTTGGTTGATGAGAGGGGGAGATAGGTGTATGAGTAAATAAAGTGTGTGAGTGCACTGAGACAGAGTGCATGGGCGAATGTGTATGAAGTGTGTAGTTTCAGAGGTAACAGTGTGTACTTGCACCCTACAACTGACCACTTCTCATCTACTTACTGGTATCTCTGCACACCAGCATGGTCCATTTTGTGTCTCTGACTCATCCGCAACTCATTCAACACACACACACACACACACACACACACACACACACACACACACACACACACACACACACACACACACACATCCACACACACACACATATACACACATTTATTAATTCACATATACAAACACAAACTAAACAGAGGCTACCTTACAAAACCAATGGCTTGGCCTCATGTGAAACTGAATTTTGCCAGGCCACTTTAGCTAGTGCAACTGGACATAGATTCTGGATCATTCTTCATCTTTGACAGGGTGTGTGTGTATGTGTGTGCATCTGAAAGACACACACACACACACACGAGAGAGATCTGTGCTTTACCCAAATCAAAACCAGAGGAAAGACTGAGGCCGGAGATCTATTTAGGACCAGGTCCCTGGTGCCTCTTTGGTGTGTTTTTTTTATGTGTGTGTGTGTGTGTGTGTGTGTGTGTGTGTGTGTGTGTGTGTGTGTGTGTGTGTATGTGTGTGCATGTTTGGCTTTTTTTGTTGTGTCTGTGTTTGTGTGTGTCTTGTTTTTGGGGGGTTGTGTCATTTCCCATTGTGGCTTACCTCACTTCACCTCAGCTCTGCCCACGGTAAGCCTCATGCACACACACACACACTCACACACACACACACACACACACACACACACACACACACGTACACAGTTTAAGTCAAACTAACACGGCAGTATAGCCAGAATAGCAGGGCTGTGAGAGAGTAGCTCTGTGTCCAGAGAGTCTAGCAGAAACAGGGCTGGGTGATTACACTAAAGAGGGCTGGAGCAGGCAGCCTGTCTGATGAGGCCCAGACACACACACACACACACACACACACACACACACACACACACACACGCACACACACACACACACACAGACACACACACACACACACACACACACATACACAAAGCTCAGGCACATGTCTGCATAAACAACAGGCCAGTTCAGAGGTCCAGTCAGGACATGCAACAACATCAATCACCTTCAGGGGAGTTGTGTGTGCGTGTGTAAGTGCGTGTGTATGTGCGTGTGTGCGTGTGTGTGTTTGTCTGTGTGTGTGTGTGTGTGTGTGTGCATGTATCAATCCTGTTAATAAATTCAGTTAACCTGCAGCATCTGTTATCACTGTGTGCTGTGATTGCAGGAGAGAAACAGAGAGAGCAGGAAAGAGGAGGAGTAACTAAAGGAGTGGAGGAGTAAATATGAGGGGATGTGGGAGTGTGTGTGTGTGTGTGTCTGTGTGTCTGTGTGTGTGTGTGTGTGGGAGTGTGTGTGTTCACATGTCTTTGTGAATGTGGTTTCCATGGTATGGCCATTTGTTCGAGCGCCCTAGAACACTTAATCCAGGTGTGTGTACAAATTGCTTTTGTGCGTGCGTGCGTGTGTGTGTATGTGTGTGTGTGTGTGTGTGTGAGTGTGTGTATGTGTGTGTGTGTGTGTGTGTGTGTGAGTGGTGGGGGGGGGGGGGTGTAGGTGGGGCAGTTCACTGTCAGGTCCACGTCTGCATCATCTCTCCTCCACTCTCCTCTGTCCCAGCTCAGCCTGGGGATGGAGGAAGACTCAGGACTATTTCTGTGTGTCACAACAGAGCTTCAAATAGAGTCCATGATTCGTCCGGAGTTTATTGTCATCTTTATTTCCCAGTATTTGATTTACAACCCTGGCATGTTAGGTATCTGCCATAAACACACACACACACACACACACACACACACACACACACACACACACACACACACACATACACACACACAACACACAAAAACACACATACACACACACACACACACACACAACACACACACACAGAGGAACTCCAGTGTGTGTGTGTGTGTGTTTGCGTTAAATGTGTTTGTGTTTGCATGAATGCATGTGTGTACAAGTGTGTATGTCTGGTAAGGAATGTACTCTATTTGGTGATGTGAGGGGCAGCTCCTGTGGTCAGCTACTGTTTACAAACAGCTGTGGAGAGAGAGAGAGAAAGAGAGAGAAAGATAGAGAAACAGAGAGAGACAGAGTGAGTGTGTGTGTGTGTGTGTGTGTGTGTGTGTGTGTGTGTGTGTGTGTGTGTGTGATACCATCAGGTAAGGACAGATAGGGAGACAGACCAGTGAGCAGGAAAGGGCTTCAGATAGGGGCAGGAGAGAGAGAGAGAGAGAGAGAGAGAGAGAGAGAGAGAGATGTGTCAAGGCCACTCTCAGACAGACTGAACAGAGAGGCCTCTCAAGCACCAGTTTCTCAGAGGGTGAGGGCATGTTTGGGCCTTTACAGATGGTGTATGGAAGCGTTCTTTTCATTGGAAATGTGCTTCAAATCACAGTACTCTTAACATGCATCTCCAAAGGTTTCTATAACCCAGCCTTACTAAACATTCTAGGAGATGGTTGATGGAGTGAGAGATGGTTCTCTTCTTCTTTCTCAGCACAGTTCACCCTTTAACCAATCAGATGCTAAGCGACGCCTAAGATCAGGGATGGGGCCTCTAGGTTGTCAGTCAAGAGTGATGTAGTCAAATGTACTGAGTGTCTTCTCCACTCCCAGTGAGTACATGCAGTGAGAAGAACACATAATCAGATATGAACATGAAAGAAAGGCATTTCTGTTATGTATACAAATAAGAGAACCTATTTCACTTGGACCTGCAGAGGAAACCAGTTTTGGTTCTAAATCGTATCCTCTCGTCCTCAAATGGTTCCACCCAGCACCCGACACGGGAACACAGTTCTCCAAATGTTTCCACAAGCCATTAAATAGCAAACATGGCCTGTTCACCCTACAGTGCTGTTGTGCTCTGAAGCAGCCCACATGCTGACTCTGGATCAGTTCTGGCCCCGATCGGTTGCGTCCACGCCAGACTCGGGCTGGACCGAGAACAGATCTCACCCCAGGGTCAGCCGCTTGAGATCGTATCGGCCTCAGTGCAGGCGGCCACCATGGAGATTGCTCTGGTCAGTGGCTACGATTACAATTCTTAGAGCTTCACAGTTACCCACATTATGACTGGAATGACTGTCAATATTTGGACCAGTTTTTACCAATATTATGGCTGGAATGAGTCTGAGTTCTTGGTGGTCAGGGTGGGCACCGGCTATTCTCTTTGGCGTTTGGTGTTTACATTGCAGGTTTTCTCTCAAAGAACATTCCAGAAGCCACATCCCTCATTGAGTTTCATCGAGTGCAAATATCACATTGTGCTGTATTGTGTTGTAATTGGACACAGTTTCTGCGTTTGTTATCCTGCCTCTGCTCTGCTTTCCTACCTCTAATTATAGAGACCAATGGACTCAAAGCAGTCATGAGGGAGTGTAAACAATGCCATAAACTTTACTGTTTCCATCGGGTAAGCAACTCGTCACAGACTCCTTAGGGATCGTTCTCCTCCAAGACTCACTCGTTTGAAACCATCTTGTGTTGATTGATTGCCATTTTGCGTCTGTTTCTTTTGTTTCCATGAATGTATTTTTCTGGATTCATTTGTCAATTGCTTTTATGAAGCTCTGGAAAGCACCCTTCGGCTCTCAATGGAAAGTTGCCACCCAAAATCGAATTATTACCACCATCACAAAAGGAGGCCAAGCCCTCATTACCCATCTTGCACAACTCTGATCTCCAAGTCCATCAGATAAACAGAGTGACCACAGGAGTATTGGGTTGTAAAAAGTGACACCTACCCCTCC
>NC_045164.1:7945941-7960941 GCF_900700415.2 Clupea harengus | reverse complement strand
ACACACACACACACACACACACACACACACACACACACACACACACACACACACACACACACACACTGGCAACACATGAGGACAGAAACACACTCCAGTTGTGAGATTTGACAAACTGCACCCCACTCAGTAGGAAACATGTGGGCATTTATATCCACTGCAATCCCAGGGACGCAACTCAGCATAGCTACGGCATTTGTACAGTATAAACATTTTGGATGATTATATATAATTACTGTGGAGCGCAAACTCTCTCTCTCTCTCACACACACACACACACACACACACACACACACACCACACACATACAGAGTCACTCTGATATATGCCATGCTCAATGATTCCTATATAGGAAGGGAAAGGAAAGTGTTTGCTCAGTAATAACTTCACTGAAATCAACTCAGCAGCGTTCAGTCATGCCAAGATATCCGCCACATAAACACCCCAATTAAACAGTGTCAAGACAGCCTCTTATGAGTGAAGGTTAGAACCTAATTCCTTAATCCCCAGAATGTGTGTGTGTGTGTGTGTGTATGTGGGCTTAAGTATAAGTGTGGGTCGGTGTGTGAGGAGGGGGGCACAACTGTATTATGCTTTTAAGTATATGTGTGTGTGTATGCGTGTGCTTCTTTTGTATTTATGCTTGTGTCTGTGTGTGTGTTTGTGTGTGTGTCTATCTGAACCCCTTTCCCATACCTGCTCTGCCCACACCGCGCCACCGTGCCGTGTCTTTGGCAGGCTGGCAGGCAGGCGCGCTGGCCGTGACTGGGGCTGAGGAGTGTGTTTGTTTGCCTACGTGAGGACAGAGTTTGGCCACAGCGGGAAGTTTTCGGTGAAATGTTGCTGAGCTCGTTAAGAGTGTGTCCCTCACATGAATCACGCCCTTTTACCACCCCAGGCTCAGACGGTAATCAGCCGTGAGTCACACCTTGTTAAACAATAATACCACACACAGAGCGCCTATTGTAGCGCTTTTACAGCAGGGACTACAAGTGCACTCAGCTTGACTTTGACCTTCTTTCCTTTGTATGCGTGTGTGTGTGTGTGTGTGTGTGTGTGTGTGTGTGTGTGTGTGTGTGTGTGTCAATGTCTGTGCTTGTGTTTGTGAGTAAGTGTCTGCATGTGTGCTGCAAGCACCTTCTGTTTAAAATACACCATGAAGTTTGAGAAGTTGTCTGTCATGAATGGATGTACCTGTGCGACCAATGTCCTCAGTCTCTGAAAGTTTAGATCAACGTTCTGGAGTGTTTGGTTAGCAGTAACCACAGACTCCTGCCACCTTGTTGATATTTTGCCGTCCTGCTTTGAATGGCAGGGTACGTAGGTGGACAACTGCAGCACCATTGAATGTCGTTCGTCTCATCTCTAAGTCACTGAGCACGCTCATTAAGACACTGAGCCAAGCCACTCGCAAAGGAAAATCTGACTCAGGAATTCCTGGAATGACTTCAGAAGGGGCAAGAGACAGTAAGTGAGAGAGAGAGAGAGAGAGAGAGAGAGAGAGAGAGAGAGAGAGGGAGAGAGAGAGAGAGAGAGAGAGAAAGAGGGAGAGAGAGAGAGAGAGAAAGAGGGAGAGAGACTGGCAAGTATTTCAGCGTAGTCATAGTTTAAACCTTGCCTGGCCTGAAACTACAGTATGTCACCCATAAGTCATCCTCATGTGCACACACTCACTCATAACCACACACTACTGGCTGTGTGTTTTTTTTCTTGGGTGGGCCAGGACTTCGTTCTGTCCTATGAGAATGAGTTGTCCTGTTGGACCGGGGGCTAGACCAGGGCAAGACTCAGAGTCTCCCGACCCTGTCTGAGGGATGGATGTCATCCACTATCCAGGCCAACGGAGAACTAATCCCCCTAAATCATTCACTGAGCAGAAGAGAGCAGGCACAGAGACATCAGAGAATATGGACACGCATGAAGAATCGGTCTTCTAGGATTTGACCAAGTACAAGCCAGAACAGTGAGTCAACTAATGGAGCCGAAGACGTCTGTATGCACCGCTACTGTTACTGTTATGTTTGAATGGGAGAGATGTTTGCGAGAGTCTTTAGGATTGTCTATTTATGTATTATTTCGTGACACCATGACATCAGACCCCTTATGGGAGTCAGGTGCAGTCAAAGACTCTAGGAAAGCAGGTGTTCCTGTCTGTCCTCGTGCAGAACCACTTACATGTAAACAAGTAAACATAAATAAACATGAGTAGACACCCCCCGGTGCATGCCTCACTCAGCGGTCGGACAGCTGGAGGCAGACGTGTGTGTGTGTGTGGCTTGAGTGTGTACAGTGAGTGGTGTGTGTGTGTGTGTGTGGCGTGTGTAATCTCTTAAGATGATTCATGGTGTGTGTCTCCTTGCATTATACACCATTCCTTCGGCCCGAGTGAGTAAACCAGAGGATGAAGGAGGGGGTAACTCTTAGTATATACACACATGCAAACACACATACACACATACACACTCTCACACACACACACACATTCGGACAGCACAAACACACACTCAGATGAGTTTAGTGGACCATGGAGATGTCGTCAGTGTTCGTTCTGCACCCATAGCTGGTAAACATTGACCTCACACACATGTTCTGTAAATATTTACACCACACCAAACAAGCGAGAGCTGAGGAATCTTCAGGCCTCTGCCTTCACAGAGTCCCAACACAGCAAAACATCTTCTCTCCTCACTCTCCCTCTCCCCTGTCTCTCTCTCTCTCTCTCTCTCTCTCCCTCTCTCTCTTTCTCTCTTCCTGAAAGAGGATACACACAAGTCGTAGGGCAAGAGAATGTAGTGTGTCTGCAAATCAGCCAGGTGTGTGACAGAGAAAAAACACACTCGGGTACTAGTTCTAGACGAGATATCACGAGGTCTGTCTCTCTCAGTCTCTCTACCTTACTCTCTCTCCATTCCTCTCTCTCTCTCTCTAGCTCATTTCCAGTCTGTTGACCATACTGTCCATGCCACAGGCTTCATAGCCAAGAGTTACATGGTCAAGGAGGTGTGTGTGTGGGGGGGAGGGGGGTTTCCAGCTTCCAGTTTCCAACTCTGTGTTACTTTCTCTCAAACATTAAATGACAGCAGCCTCCCTCCCTCTGCCCTGTCTCTCTCTCTCTCTCTCTCTCTCTCTCTCTGCTTTTAAGGCACATTGTAGCACACAAACAGAAAGGTCTAGAAGTGCTGAGGCAACGAGACGAAGGATAGTGGAAGAGGAGGCCTGTTAAACGACGTCAAAAACAGCAGGCCGAGACGAGGACTGGAAATGGGTGGCGGTCAGAGGAACTGGATGCCTTTCCTGTTGTAATCACGGGTCCAAGGGTTTCCTGGCATTGTGAGGGGACTTCAGAACCATTAAAAAACACACACACACACACACACACCCACACACACACACACACAAACACACACACGCACACACACACACAGTCACTGATATACAGATGCACTCACGCAAAGACACAGACACACACACACACACACACACACACACGCGCGCGTGCACACACACACACACACACACACACACACACACACACACACACACACACACACACACACACACACACACACACACACACACACACACGAACACCGAATAATAGAGATTCTGTTAAACAAAAAAAACACACAGACTGAGAGCAGAGATAGATGGCACACACACACAATAATGAACACACATATGCAAACACGCAATCATTAACAAAGAAATGCCCACACACACATACACACACACACACACACACACACACACACAGGTATATAAATGTCTGGGGGCAGGAAGAGCTGCATTGTGATCCCAGGGCCCGGCTGCTGATAAACACTTCATTATAAAATCTAGAGGACACTGTAAATATTTGCCCTGAGTTATCATCCTGCCTTATCAGCGCGTGAACTCCTGACACTCCACGGCCCACGGGACTGCCAGGCCTTTTATTTTCTTAATGACCGCAGGCCCGCCTGATAACTTCACTAAATGGACCTGTGACAATGCAACCAGCTCGCTCCTGAGAGAAGAGAAAAACAAACACTCTCTCTCCCTGTGTCTCAACATTTTCAGAATGTCTGAATGCATTTTTTGACATTTGAAGGATTCCTCTCTCGTGTCCCGCTCGATCTTTTTTTCTCTCTCCCTCTTTCTGTTGCCCTCTTTCTCTCTCTCTCTTCCTCCTTCATTCCTTCCCTCCCTCACTCGGTCCCCCACTGGAAATGCTGGCCACTTGACCTACCTGCCAGATTTGTCCACAGTGCCACGCCTCAGGGCAACTGGCCGCTCCAGCCCCTGGCCTACATGGGAGAGGATGTGATCTGATCTCAGATCAGCAGTGTTTGCCCAACCACAGGCAAGACTCAAGCACATTCCACAAAATAGGACCATACCTGAAGGCTGATCACGCCCCACTCCTAAACCTTGATGATGATTTGTGACCATGTTAAAGTGAGAGGGCAAGACCTCTAGTATTACAGCCAGTGAATCACACAATCAAGCATCAACATACAAAGAGGGTGAGCCAAAGCTAATATTGGCCCTTCGAACTAATCAAACACACCTGTGGATGCATTCACTGTAGTCATTTAGATGTATATAATGTATAAGACAACAGATCATAATTAATGCCAATAGCAAAAAATGACAGAATTTGCACAGGAACAAAGATTGAGTCTAATGCTGGAATGCATATTTAATAGAGTTTTTGATAGAAAATTAGACTTTTATTCTGGACCGTTTAAAATCTCAGGATGATTGACCTTGAAGCACCCACTGACCCAGTGAGTAGCATTATGACAGTCATAAACCAACTACCCAAGTGTGCAGCAGCTTTGCCGGATTCACGCCAAATCAGGGACACGGCTGTCGGTTAGTCGGTGAGTTACCTACAGGAAGTTTGATACTGCACTACAGTCAGTTAAAGGCTGAAAAACCCCCCTTCTGATCACTTTCAGTTAGCCAGTCTCCCAGATAACAGCTGATTCTGGAACAGCTCCAACTCTGGAGTTGGGTCTGGGCTGGGTCTGATATGTTCCGGACTCAAAGCACCCAGAGGACCAGGCTGTCTGTCTGGCAAATCCAGTGAGTCGGTTAATCATTTCCTCACAGCAGAGAAACTCAGCTAGTCAGCTCCAGTCCACAGCCCTGTGAAGTTCTGATCAGCTGCAGTTTCTCAGGAGCAACTCACTCGACCGATGGACAGATCTGACCCAGGGTCAGCTGCTAAACTTAACCTGGTGGATCGGTTGGTCAGGTAGGCAAAGCCACACGGGGGGGCGGGGGACAGCTGTCTCCAGGCCAACAGTGAGGCAAGGCAAGTGGAAGACATGCACATGGCGCTCGGCCCAGTCCAGACACGCTCTGGCCCGGAGATGCTGTTAACCCCTCGGATTTATATGAGAGAGAACGAAAGAATATGGGGAGGGGGTGGGAAACAGAGGGAGAGAGTTGGAGAATGAAGGGAGAAAGAGAGGGTATAGACAGAGAAAGGAGAGAGATAGAGAGGAAGGGTGTGATGCATGGGTCCCACTTGATTCTGAGTGAAGAGAGAGGAGCAGGTCCAGCTGTTTGGGGGGAGGTGATGTATGCTGCAGAAAACATCTCAAAAACATACGGAAGAAATTCAGATTTTTTTTTTTCAAAAATGATTTTATTGGGAGAAACTACAAAAAAAAATGTACAGTACAAAGCCAACAGTCTCACACTTAATTTGTAGTGAACTGACTCCCCCTAAAAAATTATTAAAATCACAACTCATGTTGCCTTTTTTGTCCGTTGCCTTTTTAGATACATTCAAACAGCTTTCCTTCTGATAAAGTAGTCAAACAGAGTACATAGTGAGCATCACCCTGTACCTAACTATGTACATACACAATGTGTTCAACATTACCATCCCGTCCAGCAAGTTTGGAAAAATCAGCCCATTCCCATATCAAAAGAGAATCAGGAACAAATAAAACAAGTGAAAGGGAGCTATAAGTCATAATAATATAAAAAAAGGCTTCAGTTGTTTGCTTTAAAGTTGTAATGTTTTTCCTTTTTTTAAATGTTTATAGCGAGTTTTTTTTTTTTCTTTTCTTAAATACAAGTGGTAACAACCTTCCAAGGACAAACTCAGAAATTGAGACTACATTCAACTTGAGTAAAAAAAAAGAGCTAGGAAAGAAATATAGTTACATGAAGGAAAAATACTTTATTTGGTGAATCTTAAGGCATGTAAGACTGATCCCGCAGAGTGATGTGTGACACTGGGGCAACATGGGCTTGCTACATTCTCTAGCACGCAACTGGAATCACAGTGTGACCGCGTGCAATAGATAACAGGAGAAGGAGGGGGAAAAGAAAATACTTTTTTGGTTAATTTGTTTTTCAAATGTTGGATCTCTGACTGGTGATATCTGATACGGATGTGATATATATATATATATATATACATACATACACACACACATATATATAAAAAAATAAGGCTAGTTTGGACGGTCTTGGGGAAAAAAAAAAAAAAAAAAGACAGGAGGAAAGAATAAACCCACATTGTTTGTACATTCTACTGACTCCACTAGAGAAACAAATCTAGGGATTTGCCAAAAGGACAGAAAATAGGCCTTCCATAGCACAGAAAAGCAACCTCCAGCAAATCACGCAAACTTTTGTTTGTTGTGTTTTTAATAAACGTAAACAAGGAAACAAAAAAATTAATGAAATAAATATCACATACAATATCTTAAATTAAGATTTTTTTTTGACTCATTTACAATAAAATAACGAAGTGAAGTTACAAAAGAGACCAAACAACAAAAAATATATATTACTGTGAGAAGAACATACACTCCACTTACTGTAGATTAATAATGGCGATCATAATTTAAACATAAAAGAATATATCTATTGCTTCATCATACTCGATAAATACAGTCTGGACAATTACCAATGTAGCCTATACTTTTCACAAGATAATAAATAAGTTAAATAGTTCATAGCCAGTTATGCACCGCTATGTAATCACTCAGAACATCTAAAAAAATATATACTCAACCAACAGCAGTGATCTCCCACACAAACCTCAACACAAGAATGCTTGAACTAAGCAACAAACTACACACTACCCAACCAAACCACTGCGTGGCGCTGTGAACCAGGTAAAAGTTTTGGAATGGAAGTTTTTAAGCTTTCAAGAAAGAAAAAAAAAGACCAAAAAACAAAAACAAAACCACACATACTTTTGAAGCTGTGAAGCTGTTACACTTGTGTCAAGGCATATTCTTGGTAAGATGCAGGAAAATCTAAAACCGCTAGGTCTTTTTCGTTCATAAAGAAAGAAAGAAAGAAAGAAAGAAAGAAAGAAAGAAAGAAGAAAAAAAAAAAGTCTTGTATACGACTTTCTCCGGAAACAGGTCTTGATAAGACCGAAAAAAAAAAAAAACTAAAGACAGCAATCTGCTGCAGCTCAAAACATAAGTCACCGGTGGAATGCCTTCTATTGATAGCTACTTGTAGTTATCAAAAACATACAGACAAACGAACTAATGCCATATCAAAAAGACTAGACAATGTCATCTGTCTCTAAAGTTTAAAGCAGATGTATTTCTGTCAAACGTTACACGTTGTCAGAGGTGTCACCGTCCACAAACAGCGGTGAGTGGTGGAATTTCAAGTCCTCCTCATACTAAACAAAGTATAAAAAAACAAACACACCACATGCAAAAGTGATCGAACTTAATCATCTGAAATCGACAGCCTGCTGAAGATTGGCAAACGTCTGCCGGCATCCAAACTGGGAGATTCGGAGCCGCTCAGACTTCCAGAAGAGCTTAGGGACCCGCTTGCATAGCTCTCCCGGTCTGAGATGGAGTCAGGGGGGCTAGGGGGTGAGTCGAACACCGGCGACTCAGAGAGGCGCTGCAGGGAGGATTGCAGGGTGGACTGCAAGTGGCTCATGTTGTAAGGGGGAGAGGGGGGGCACACGGCCGAGAGGTTCCCAAAGTAAGCACCATTAGAGTGATTGGCGTAGCTGTTTTGAGCATGCACAGCCAGTGGAGCAAGTAAGGCTTTCAGTTCTTGCCCGGGGAAGGAGAAGGCACTGTTGACGCAAGCCAGAGTGTTGGGCGACACATCCTCATAAAAGTTTTGGGGGCAAGAGTTGTTGGAGGAAAGGGGTGGTGGGGTGCGGGACGTGGGGCTTTCGATGAGCGGTGAGTCAAGTCCGTGTTGGGTGGCAAAGCCGGAGAAGCTAAGGCTGTGGTGGAGCTTTGGTCTCTCCCTGAAGGCGTTGGGCTGTAGACCCAACTCCCTCTGGCCGTAGCCGCCGCACAGCTCCCGAGCGGACTTCGCCTCTCCTTGCAAGTTGGCGTTGGCTGGGGCTTGCCTGCGCTCTTCGGCGTTATGGATGAAGTGGCAACGGGGACCATACGGGCAGAAACCGATAGTGTGGAAGGTGCGGCACGGCTCGGTTTTGTACTTGGGGTGGCGAGACAAACTCCTCAGCTCGTGGTAGCCGTGCGCGAACTGACACTTCTCCCCGTACTTGCATGCTCCGTTCTCCTCGAATGGCCGGCACAGTTCTGTCTTGTAGCGGGTGGAGTTTATCTGAGAGCCCGGTTTCTGCTGCAGAACCTGGAGCTGTTGGCTCCGGTCCCCGTTCTCGCTGTATGCGCGGTCACGAAACTTGTTTTCCTTGTTCATGATGGCGGTGTTCGAGCTGCCATTCATCACCGAGCTCTCCTTCAAGTTGCAAAAGGAGCCCGCTGGGTACTTGTTGCTGTTGGTCACTGAATCCATGTTACTGGTCGAGTTTCTGCGGAAAAATCCCGGAGTGTAGGAGCAGTTGTTGGAACTAGAAGTTGTAACTGGAGCCCCCACGGCTTTCTTGTCCAACATACTGTTGATGTGCATTGCGTTCATGTTCAAACTTTTCTCCTGCTGTGGACAAAACCAGGAAACCAAGTTAGCAACTTAAGCAAACATTAAAATCAGGTCAAATAAAACCAAAGCCATTCTGCCTTACGTGCCGTCTGCTTAATGTTATCTGCATGCACTACTTAAAACGAATTTGGCTATACCAAGTCGGATTTGCAACTTTGATTTGCACGCAACGATCAAGAGATGTCATGGTATGCAAGTTAGCGCAGTTCGATTTCCAGCTAATGGGAACTAGCCTGCGAACTTGACTGTTGCACTAAACTTTTTTAGGCTAGCATGTTGCGCTATAGTTGAAAGATTAAGAGAACTTGCAACAAGGCATGGATTTCAAACATAGTCCTATACCTTGTACAGCATGTCAATGTCGTAGAAAGCGGACAGGATAGTTGCAGACATCTCTTTTTCGGAACTTTGCTGCCGTAGTTGATCTTTCATGGGTGGACCGACCAGGTTCCTTGAGCGCACAGCACACGAGGCAAACTTTTTCTATGAATTTGCCACGACTGCTGTTTGTTGGGAGCTCCGACTAACGGGAAAGAACGGAATTCCAGAGGATGGCTGCTCAGACTGCAAAGTGAAAAGGATAAGCTCCTCGTTTTTGTGTTTCGTGTTTTGTTGTGGGATGTCCTTCCTCTGTGAAGTGCCGAGCTTGAATGCTGCAGTCGCGTCGTCTCTTCCGCACAAGAATATAAATGCTTCGCAGTGGCGTTGAGGGCGGAAAACTTGGGGGCAAAGTCACGCCCCCTCTATTCGAAGGAAGCAGGAGTTCTGGTTGGCCATCATCCACACCCCTCCTACAAGTTTGCAGGGCTCTCATTTTCGTGATTTCTCTAAGCTGGGGGTCGTAGATCAAACTCCACTGAGCAGCGGGAATGCATCCACATCTGCCTTTCTTGAACAGCCTAGTTGCAGCCCACTCTGATCAATTATGCTCGAATTTTCGGTGAAAGCATGGCGAAGAATTGCTGGAAGCTCCGCAATAGAATACTTGTTTTGTTTTGCATGGTAGATAGTAAGTATGCTAGGTTAGGGACTGATTTGATAACAAGACGCAACAGTTTTTCGTTGTATTACATTTTCATCATTTTTATATGAAACACACTACACTGTCCTTCACCCTCTTACTACCGATTGATTATTGTGAGTCGCGCGGAGACGCAAGTCTCCCCCTTGAAATACAAATACAAAAGTAGATCAAACAACCCCAGGCTTTCACCAGCGAGTCTAAAAAACTGTACCCGCATTGTTTGGAACTTTGAAAAGTAAGTCGATTAAATAAATAGCCTATTACTGTTTCACTCATACTATTTTTCTGGCGCAAGCGTGAACGAATAAGCTAACATTCCCCTTGTGTGCACGCGTGTGTGTAAGAATGGAGGGAAAGGAAAATGGAACGCGCTGCTGAAGATCTACAGTCTCCCACCGAGTGGCATTCCTCGGGTGACGGCGGTTGCATAATCAACAACTACACTGCGCAAATTGTACATGAGGTCCGATGAAGTCTACGATCAAAAAGAGTTAGGAATATAAATCCAGTGTTTCCCCTTGCACAGACAGACCTGACCCACTTTTCAAAGTATAGCAATTTTGCCAAGCACATAACTTCAATTGGCGTGTAGGAAAACCTTTTTCATTTTATTGAAGACATTTGAGCTATTTTTAGGAGATTGATGTGGTGTAGTGAACACAACAATTGATATTTACAGAGATAATGAATTATAGACAATATAAACAATAGACATTATTTGCCCAAAAGTAGGCCATCTTATCAGTAAAAGTTGCAAAAGGCATTTGTACCAATATTTTAGCAAGTTCTTGGAAACACTTGTTGCTTTGTGAGCTCACAGTGACTGCTCAGTCTCTGTACTGTAAGAGCAAACAAGCACACAGCGAAATCATGTCAAGTCATCCAGAGGAATGCATTGCAATCTCACCTAAAGCGGTGTAACACTGCCCTCTACAGGCGGTACACCTTTCAACATGAATAGGCTACAGTCTTCAGCGCCACCCGAAGTGCGACATGCGAACACTTCCAAAATTCCACCAAATTTGCATTCACCCGCGGAACAAGAAGTAAACATTCGTCATAGAAAAAGAGCTAAACAATTAGGGCATGGTTTACACAACGTGCCGGACTGAGTAAATACACTTTCACCTTCACCCCAGTTTAGAAATGTTATGTTGATCGCACGCACGAATCAGAGACAGCAAACGCAAACTTCATGATTTAAACCTCAAGGAACCCATTGAGCAAATAACCATCCGCCGAGAAAAAAAGAGGAGGAAGAAAAAAAATACAACACACCTCCCCTCATCACATACTGTTTTTATTGGGGAACGTTCAAGCGCTCCAAAACATTACATCACTTTTACAGTAAAACAACATGGCCACTACAAGCGCCCGAGGCACAACCAGCTGTCTCCACACTGAAGCGCGCACTGGACACAGGGGCTCTTGTGTGCTGCGCCGATTGCGTAACCAGGCAGAGCAAGGGGCACATTCTGCCCGATTTCTTTTTCTAGTAACGCAGGGCGTATCGAAAAAATACCGCAGCTCGTCCTGAAGACCAAAATACCATGCATACGAGAAATGTTCTGTAGCCGGGGAAAAAACAGACGATGTGTGGAAGGACTGCGCCAGACTGTTATTTCTTTACTAGCTTCCATGTTGCTTTGCTCATGTAAATTTGAGCGGGTCTAGCCCCCTTTCCTCTCATGAATATGACCATCAAAATTGGCTTAACAGAACGGTCATTCTGAGTGAGGGTACTAATATACGGTATTGCAGCGCAGTTCCTGTGCGAGTCTGCCCCCAAGGCCGGGGACTCGGAGAGATGGTGGGATTCGATTAGGTGAAGACATAACCTACTCAAGCTCATGCACCCGAGGTCATTTTCCATGAGTCCAAATGAAACACACACACACACTTCACACACAGAGTAGCCCCTGGCACACAAATGTGATAAAAAAACAGCATTTTATTTGAATTAAAAACAGTGTAGGGACACATGGTTTGCATGACATGTTCATTTACAATACAGCTTTCAGTATTCAAAACCAACCAACCGACTTTCAGAGGAGCTCAACATGAACTACAGCACCTTCAGCCTTCTAGTGTGAATTTGCACGCCATCTACATACACAAAATGTAACCGACATCATGTACATGACGGTCAAATTTGCAACCACATTCTGTTATATATAAGGAGGCATTGGTTTTGTAAATGTACTGTCAACAATACGACTGGTGGGTTAGCAAGGTGCTGCTTCATTCAGTCATTTGTCCTGGAACAGACACCGATCTGACCCAAATGAGTGACAGAGTACACTGTGGAAATGGGAATCTTTCCCTTGTTGAAGTGGGTTTAGGATGCATGCTAAATTGACTTGTACAAGATGGTCCCCTTAGGGATTGATGGTGTTCAACCACTGCAAAAAAAATAAAAAAAAACCTTGCGCTGGTGGTTTCAATTCCTCCAATTTGCATTCGAGCAGTTTGTGAAATTCACACAAACACAGTCCTTTGGGCTTCGCTTGCCTGCGTACATGCAGCCAGGTCTGACACACACTGCACACACACACACACACACACACACACACACACACACACACACACACACACACACACACACACACACACACACACACACACACACACACACACACACACACACACACATACATACACACACACAGTTCACCACAGGTGTTTCCTACACAGGCCTTCTATCTTTGTTTTAAAACAGCAATAGAAGAGTGTGACACCCTCTCTCGGGAGGTCACAGGAGTCTCCCCTGAGCACATCTGGACTTTCCTGATGCTAAGGCTTGATCTCAGACGCTGAGCAGAAGGACGCAGAGTTCCAGACATGGCTCTTAAAAAACAACAACAACAAAACAAAAAAACTACCCAATCAGCATTTACTGACCGTCTGCGACTTACTATCATACTCAGAGGGGGAGATTACAACACATTGAAACTGCAGCAGTTTCCTGTTTTTCCACTTCCCTTTCCTGAAACTGCTATGTAAACAAATCGGATGGCTGCCCCTTCCATCGATTCTGCTTACAGAGGGTGTGAAAAAGTGACCCAGGGAGATGGCATGGCATGGCATTTTGATCTTGAAATTGCACTTAAATAGAGCCATACATATGTGGAAAACAACAAAAGACGTTTGATGAACAACAAGCTTTCTTTCAAACACATAAGCACAAGGCATTGAGGATTTGATGCACTCTGAATAATGTATAGTCTCTTCCTTGCCCCTGTTACAAAAGGCTTACATGTGACTCAACCTACCTTTGTGTGTGCATGTATACTTTAAGAAGTGTGTAAAGTCCAGATGAATGAAAGGTATTTATCCTCTGTATTTATTAATGCAATTCATGTTTAAAACCATCCATGTAGGTGAGGACACACACAGTGGGTACTGGTTCCCCTTAGCTGGAGAGGGAGTCCTTCTGTAGCTTTCCCAGAACCCTCAGTGCCAGGGCTGCCCGCTCTCTCTGCACGCTCAGCCTGGCGTGTTCGAGGTTGGCGGAGAACTCGGGCAGGGCGGGCAGTGCCCCCAGTGCCCGCTCTGATGACCGGGCCTGCTTCTGCGCCATCTCTGACAACCTGTGCAACTCTGCTGGAGCGATGCCACCTGCGCCCACCGCCGACGCCAGCGAGGCCAGGTGTGTGTGCAGCAGCCGTGCCCACTGGAGAGGCTCAGCCCACAGGTTGAGGTCGCCCTTCTCGAACAGGAACTCATCCTGGTCAGGGGAGACAGGGGGTGGGAGAGAATAATGAGTGGAACGCCTTTGAGCATCATGCTGTGCTAAATAAAATAGCTTAGCTGTGATTGTGAACAGAAGGCTAATTTGGAGCATTTTAATTTGAGTGAAATTAAAATGGTCCATTGTTTAACTTCAAAGACATTAAATGCAAAGTACACTTCCTGGCTACTTTTCTGGGTTTGGGATTTCCAAGAGATGTTTAGCATTAGCACTACAGAAACTCAATGAAATGTAATTGTGCAACGAAATTAAATGGCGCCGAGTTGAACTTCAATAAAAAAAAAGAAATGCGAAATAACTTCTTCAACACCAGCGCAGCCGAATGTTAGACCTGCTGACTGCTGACCCAAAGCTGCTTTGCTACTTCCTCTTCCTGCAGAGGCTTTAGCTTCCTGTCGGAGCCTGGCACCACCTGTACCAGGGTCAGCGGGCCACATTCCCCCAGGACAAGCAACCCCCCCCGGGGCCATGTGTGAACTGTGGCCGCTGGGCCGCTAAGTGGCTTTAGATGAAAGCAGTTCTTTGGGGTTGTGTAATTCCACACAAAGCAGAGGTGCACTCAGCCCCTCTGGTGTTCAAGCGTCTCTAGTGCAGTGTTACAGCTCAGATGAAAAATGACTCCAGAGCTGGATGGTACTTTCCCCCGTGATAACGGTGTGCCAGTAATGAACAAACCATATTTACGATCAACAGTGCACTGGAGCAGGAAAAGGGAAGGGAAAAACTACACTTCCCAAAGTTTGTTTGTTAGGCTATTAGTCTGAGGAAATTATGTTTAAGATTTTTTCCAAAACACAGTGGACATGATATGTCTGTGTTATTGCTTTATTTATCAACATGGAATGTAACCATCCTCCCTCAAAGCTAACTACATTTACCTTGATTGCCTAAGGTTTAATTCCTTAGTAAACTCTGCAGGCATCCATTTACAGAATGTAACCAATGCCAGGTGTCCGAGCCCAATAATGGTTAACACCATAGAGACTACACAGAAGGAGGCTGGGAATTGTATTCTATTATATTCTATTGTATTTTAGTCATTTACAGCTGTTTTGTTTTTCATTCACTTCAGTTTCTTCTTCCTTACCACATCAGTGTCATCCTCCGCGCTCACGTCCAGCGAGCTGTCTCCCAGCAACCACTCGGTGAGGGTCGTCACGCCGACGGACACCTGATCCCACACCTGGAAGAGCTGGCAGAGCAGGGCCACGCCCAGTCTTAGCGCCACAGGCGGGCACACCGCACCCGCTGCCACGTCTGGAAGACGATAGAGGGAAGGGAGGAGAGGGTGAGGAGTTGGAAGGAAAGAGAGGAGAGG
>NC_045164.1:7933441-7935941 GCF_900700415.2 Clupea harengus | reverse complement strand
GTGTGTGTGTGTCTTTAATGAATGCCATTATGGAGTGCATATGTTCCCCTTCTCTAACTCCTCTAATCACACATCGCCCTCGCTCTAATCACACACACACACACACACACACACAACCCTGAACCGATACCTCCTCTGGCTCTCTCATACGATCTCTCTCTCACACACACAGACACACACAAATACACAGACACACACACACAGGACCGGACCAAACCAGAGAGCTCTAATGCTTATTTTGCCTTTCCTCACTTTGTTTGTGCCGCGGTGTTCCTTTGCTTTTTCCCAATATCGCCTCCATGATTTAGGGTCGTGTTAAGCAACACTGCGCAATCTCCAGCTTGCCGGTTACAGCAGAGGACTAGCTAGGCCTGGTACTTAGTCAGTACACTGGAGTAGGAGTTAAGGTGTAGTAGTAGCAGTAGGAAAAGGAATACTGGGTTGGGAAATGATTACTTGTTGCTGATTGTAAGGTGCTGTGTGTTTGTGAGTGTGTTTATTTGCTTGTGTGTGTGTGTGTGTGTGTGTGTGTGTGTGTGTGTGAGAGAGAGAGAGAATGTGTGCGTCGAACCTGTGTGTGTGTTTCTGGGCCAGTTTGAGAATGTGCTCCAAGGCCTGCTGGTCAGGAAGTGTGACGTGTCCGTCAGTCCAGGGCAGCAGAGACGAGAGAGGGAGAACGGACAGAACCTGGAGAACCTGAGGAAGAGAGACAGAGTGAAAGAAGAGAGAGAGAGAGAGAGAGAGAGATAGAGAGGGATAGAGAAACAGACATACATGTTTACATTTTTCCCTATAATCTGTATCAGGTTGGGTTTGGCAATGGCACTGTTGAAATGGTCATGGAAGCAGAATGATTTAAATTTGGATGTGATGGAAGGAGGGAGGGAGGGAGGGAGGGAGGGAGGGGGACAGAGAGAGAGAGAGGGAGGGAGGGAGGGAGGGAGGGGAATAGGGTAACTGAACAAATGTTTTACATCACCAGGCTCTTACACAGCAACAGTCACATTATTTACATTGTAACAACAGTATATTGTGTGTGGGTACGTTTGTGAGTGTGTGCGTGTTTGTGTGTGTGTGTGTGTTGCGTTTGTGTGAGTGTGCATATATAATAAATGTGTGCGTACACGTGTGTGTGTGTGTGTGTACACATGTGTGTGTGTGTGTGTGTGTGTACAATAACTGTGTGTGTACACGTGTGTGTGTGTGTGTGTGTATGTGTATATAATATATATGTGTGTGTACACGTGTCCTCCACCAAGTTATTCCTCCCTTCACATCCTTCTCTCCCTCTTGTCTTCTCTTGTCATTACTTCTGTCTTACCTCTATCCTTTTCTCTTCCTCCCTCTTCTGCTCTACATCCCTGTCCTAGCTGTGTCTTGCGGGGACATACACACACACACACAGACACAGACACAGACACAGACACACACACACACACACACACACACACACACACACACACACACACACACACACACACACACACACACACACACACACACGTGTGTCATGTCTTCCTGTCATATGCTTGGTTTGACATTCATCTCTCTCTCTCTTTCTCTCTCTCTAACACACACACCAAAAGACATAAAGTCTGACAGACTAATCACATAGCCTGACATGCAGACACAGGCACACACACACACACACACACACACGCACGCACACACACACTTTCACATCTGGCTCTGGTCCTGCTTTTCCTCGGAGGGTCCCACCTTTTGCGAGCCGTCTCAGAGGAGCAAGCAAGAGCGAGAAAACCGGCGGACGACAGACTTTGTTTTTCTTTTCTCCCTCCCTCCCTCCCTCCCCCTTTCCCTGGGCCCAGAAAGACCCCGCCGCCTTTCAGCTGTTTACATTCCAGCCGCATACTTCCCTGATTATTATTTCTGCTTATTAAGGCCTTAAATAAGCACCTTTACCAGAGGAAGAGGAAGAGGGGGAGAGGGAGAGGGGCGGAGGAAAGGAGGGGAGGACCTAGAGAGGAGGAAAGGAAAGGAGAGAGGACAAGAGGAAAGAGAGGAGAAGATGGGTAAGAGAAGAGAAGGAGAGAGGAGAGGAGCATAGGTAAAGGAGGTTGAAAGAGAAGGCAGGCAAACTTTATTGCTATGTGATGTGTGTGTGTGTGTGTGTGTGTGTGTGTGTGTGTGTATTTGTGCACGCTCATGATTATATTTCAAACAGATGCCACTCCTCTAACCAGCAGCTGCTTTCTCTCTCTCTCTCTCTCTCTCTCTCTCTCTCTCTCTCTCTCTCTCGTTATGTTCTTCTGTAGTGCTCTTCTCTGCTTATTGGTCCGCTTTCGTTCTTTATCCATTTCACAAGTGAGTCATGGCCTCTGCCTCCCTCTCTCTATCCCTCCCTCTCTCTATCCCTCCCTCTCTCTCTTACTCACTCCCTCTGGACTTCTTTCTCTCTCTCTCTTCTCTCCTTTCTCCCTCCATCCCGCTCGATGAGGTTTATGACCCCTTTTATGAGCTCCCGTCTCACAGCACACTG
>NC_045164.1:7928441-7930941 GCF_900700415.2 Clupea harengus | reverse complement strand
CTGCGAACATAAGACCCTGACCTTGGTGGAAACACAACCTCCACCCCAGCAGCTAAAGCCCCATGGTCAACCGTACTCAATTCAAGCATATTCTAGCAGATCCAATTGTGTGTGTGTGTGTGTGTGTGTGTGTGTGTGTGTGTGTGTCTTTAAGCCTGAGAGAAAATGCTATGGATGTACAGAGAGTAAAGGTTATTTTGTGTGTGTGTGTGTGTGTGCATGTGCTAGCACAGTGCAAGAGTGGCGCACTAAGAGAGAAGGTTTACGATGCAGAGGAAAGCAGTCCTTGAGTGTTTGGCTTCGACGTGCAGCTTCACCTTGAAATAGTTATTCAAGTTACTGACGTTGCCTCTCTCCGCGGTTCCTTTGAAACTTTGAAAAGGAATAAGGCACAAGAGTGAGCCCACGTGAATACGCACGTGTGTATCTGTGTGCACGTGTACGGCCTTCCACACCAGACGCTGAGACGGGAGAGGATTTTCACTCCTGTCCCTTTCCCATCCCAAAACATTCGTGTCCCATCCCAATCCTGGAAGAATGAGTCACGTCACGTTACACACACACACACCCCCCCCCCCCCCCCCCGTCCCGTTCCTGCATTGTGTGTTTTTCTTTTCTGTTTTTGTTTGTTTTTAGACGGGGCAATGGGAGACTTGGCAATGCAGTTGATTCTGATTTGATGTTCTCACCATCCTTTTTCTTAGAGTACTTTGTGTTCTACTGCACGGTTTGTGACTCACACCATTTGGCCAGTATGCTGACCACCTCTGGCACCGCAAGCTTTTGCAACACTGCTGATTTTTGGCTGCATGATGCCATATAAGATAACGACTAACATTATGTTCAGAAGAAAGAAAATAGCGTTATTCATATTCCAACTGCATATTTATCCTTAAGCACTGACCTGTTGCTATTAGGATTCCTGTCCCGCCTGCTCCCGTTAACTTTTCCCTCCCGTCCCATCCCACTCACGTGAGGAATAGTGAATCTGACTCCCATCCCGTGGGAATCCCCCAGGATTCCTGACAAAATGCCTCTACCACACACCTGATTGTATGTCTGTGTCTGAACACTTACAGTGAATATAACTTGCAGATGTGTGTATGACTGTGTGCTTTGGCGTGTATTCCTGAGTTTATACCTGTGTGTGTGTGTGTGTGTGTGTGTGTGTGTGACTGTTTGTGAGTGTGTGTGTGTGTGTGTGTGTGTGTGTCTCTCACCTTGGCCAAGCACGGCAGATGCGTCTCATGCATCGCCATCCTACACAGCATCCGTACGTCAGGGTCACAGTTCAATGTGTGGCACTCTTCTCCCTCTGTATCCTCTTCTGCCTTCATCTTCTTCAGCAGCGCCTCTAAAGCCAGCTCTCTCACCTCGTAGTGCGGGCACTGCAGAAGACGCCCAAACAGCTGGGGTCCTCGCGGGTCCTTGGTGATCTCAGGGGCCACACACACTCTGGAGGCGAGGCGAGCAAAGCTCTGCAGGTACTGAACATACCCGGGGGCCGAGAGGGAGTCCTCTCCACGGCAACCAGGGGTGCCCAGCTCGGATGCCACGAGGAGAGAGATGATCTCATCACGCAGAGACTGCAGCTGGGTGTCTGAGAGAGAGGGAGAGAGAGAGAGAGAGGCAGAGAGAGAGAGGCAGAGAGAGAGAGAGAGAGAGAGAGGCAGAGAGAGATAGAGAGGGGAGGTGGTTAGAGTCAGAGGCTACAGGTAAAGAAACTGGTCAAATATAACACAGTTAGTTCAAGTCTCGCATTGTGATTGGCTGAAAGGCATTCCAACAAGTGCCATAACGGCCGAGTAACTACTGTTCCATTACACATAACTCGGTGACAGCTTTGATGTTACGACCTTCTCATCTTTGTCAATAGCCCACAAAAAATAGCCCCAAATGCTTCAAAGAGATAATAGCTGGCTATTACTTCAAGTTATATCCATATCACCTTTATTTTAAGAGTGGTCATGGCTTCTACTCTCATTGAAGACTTATAATACACCAGAGGGAGAGCATTATTGAGGGATAATGGCACAGGATGGCATTGATGAAGACAACGTGAAAGTGACAGATAGGGTAGAGAGCTATAGAGAGAGAGATGTGTGTGTGTGTGTGTGTGTGTGTGTGTATCTAAGGAATGTCACATCACCCCCCCCCCCCCCAAACACACACACACGACAACAACCATGCAATTTGTGCATCACACAAAAATTAAACACACACACACACACACACGCCTGATGAACATGAGGCAAACTTGAGTCAGTCCCCCTCCTCCTGTTATGCCCATAAAGTCCTCTCCTCTCTTCTCTCTCTTCTTTCACACACACACAGTTCTCTCTCCACCCATTCTAGAAGCTCGCTTTCCTCTTCAGCATTCTCTACTTATATATATCCCTCCTCTCTTTCTAGGTGAAGTGTTCATTTTGGAAAAGTCATTCCAAGTGTCTTGTGTCAAATACTGTTAAAACTGGACAAAGATAATGTTTCCTGATGAATT
>NC_045164.1:7903441-7913441 GCF_900700415.2 Clupea harengus | reverse complement strand
TTTCTCTCTCCTCCTCTCTCCATCTATCTCTCCCTCTCTCTCCCTCCCTTCTTCCCCGTCCTGTAATCTCAATGCTTCTCTGTAATTTCCCCCCTGACGGATGAGCAGAGGAGCACCAGACACATCTCTTTCCTCTGGGCGGCTCTCTCTCTCTCTCTCTCTCTCTCTCTCTCTCTCTCTCTCTCTGAGGTCGAGAACTCTTAGCACGGGCCCGTCGAAAACATGCGCGCTGTTTGTGTTTGCCGTCTCCATGGCAACGCGTTGAGGTTGGGAAGTCATTGGGGCGTCGAGTCATGTTGGGGCGGTTCACGTCATATTCGTGGCCAAACTTCACACCCATCCACGAGCGAAGCCTGGCGAGGCCAAACTGTGCTGAACTGTGTCTTGCACAACTACAGAAGGTTCTGCATGGGGAGAGATGGGCTCCTGATGCACCGCTGTGCAGCACAAGGACCAGGCAGCACAGGGTCCACCTCATGTTTTACAGGGGCCCTGTTTGTGGGTATATCTGACACCACACCAGTTAACACTGAAATCCCTATCTGAGTACTATGTGTAGAAGGAAAGAAATAAAATACTGGATTTAAAAAAACAAAAAAGGAAGAAAGTGGATGGACGAGTTGCAAAACTAGGTCTAGGCCTTTCTAACCTGAAGGAGGGTTCCGTGGATGTGGTTCTGCTGGTTCTCGGGTCCGGGTTGCGGGGGCAGCTGTTCCAGGAGGTTCTGAACGGTGGCGGGGATCTGAGTGACGAGAACGAAAGGAACCAGGGCGCGAGCGGCCATCTCTCGGGTGCGGTACACCGCGCTGCATCCACATCTGCAGGGTTAGAGCATTAAACATGAAAGGAACAGAAATTTATTAGCGGTCACTGGTTCACTTACCGGCAGGGCAAAGTGGGGGGTAAAAAGTGTGTGTGTGTGTGTGTGTGTGTGTGTGTGTGTCAGTCAGTGTGGGAGTGAGTGGGGGTGTGTCTGTGCTAGCAGTCAACAACACTGCGTTTTAGAATGAGTCAATCAAGTGAGGTGGAGGGCATGTGTGTGTGTGTGTGTGTGTGTGGGGGGGGGGGGGGGGGGGGGGGGGGAGAATGTGAGTATGAGTGTAACTAAGGGCATATCATTTAAAGCAAATGTGTTTGTGTGTGTGTGCATAAGTGTGTGTGTGTGTGTGTGTGTGTGTGTAAGACTGCTGACGTCATTTTCGGGCAGCCCTAAGTCAAGCTCGCCCATGTTGAGCGGTTTAGAGCTTCTAAATCAAAACACAAGGCCATCTTTGGCTGTGGAAAAAAAACACACTCCAGATTCTTCCAGAAGGATGAAGATCCATCCATCAGTCTGAGATGATGGAAAGAGCAAAGATAAATAGAAGATAGATCACCAGTGCCGAGTGTTAGTGTGCATGTGTGTGTGTGTTGGAGTCAGTGAGTGTGTATGCCTGTGGCGGGTGAGCTGGGGAGGTGGAATTACCCACAAACCACTGCTCTTACTAACTGGGGTCAAACAGCTGTCAAGCTGTGACAGGAAGCACCTCAACTCCAGCTCAGATCATTAGATCATTGGAAAATGGCCGTTAAACACCAAAATTGCATCTCATATTTAACACTTAACCTGAAGTCACTATGGCCATTCAGCATACTGCATTAGAGCGACAGAGAGGAAGCGTGAGAGGAGAGGAGCTTAGCTTAGCTTAGTTTAGTTTAGTTTAGCTTAGCTTAGTTTAGTTTAGAGAGTTTCAAAAGAGAAAAGAACAATCTTTAAGGGAACTTGGGAAGCAAGTGTGAGTGCAGTTTGTTCAGAGAGTCAGAGAATCAGAGAGAGGGAGAAAGAAAGAGAGAGAGAGAGAGAGAGAGCGAGAGAGAGAGAGAGAAAGAACGAGAATCAGAAAAAGAAAGAGAATGATAGATAAGTGGAGAGGGGGTGGGGGGTGGGCAGCAAAATTATTTTTAGAAGAAACAGGGGAGAGGGCCTGTCCTGGGAACAAACGCTCAACAAATGCATCTGCACCTGCTGTGTGTATGTGTGTGTGTGTGTGTGTGTGTGTGTGTGTGTGTGTGTGTGTGTTGGAACACATGACCATCATATGGCCTGTCTACAACTGATGAAGACAACAGTACATATTACTACATCGCCTCCCATGAGAAACATACACAAATAACACATGGGGCCAAACACACACACACACACACACACACACACAGATGTCTTTTGTACATCTACTCTTCTCTCTACAAACTCTACAATCGCTCTCACTGTCTTACTTTTTTTGACAAAGTCATCTCTTGGACCAGCAGTCTGAAGGCAGAAGACCAGTTCCCCCTCCACCAGCCCCACTGTCACACACACACACACACACACACACACACACACACACACACACACACACACACACACACACACAGACAGAAGACCAGTTCCCCCTCCACCAGCCCCACGGTCACACACACTCGCACAGACACACCAAGCCCCATATGTTAACCATCAGTGCTAATTTGTGCCATTAAAACTCTTTGGGGAGGAAATGACAGTTTGGAAGGGTGTAATTTTAGAAACAGGGCCATTTGAGACATCTCCTGGGGGTTAGAGCAACACACACACACACACACACACACACACACACACACACACACACACACACACACACACACACACACACACACACACACACACACACAAACTCACTCCCCCTCCAGAACATACACACGCATACACACACAAAAACACCCCGACCACCCACCCCCCCTCCTCACACATACACAGCCTCCTTCCCTTCCTTGTCTGAGTGGACACCTGGGTCCTATTTGGACCTGCTGGTTCTGCCTCGAACACGATGACTTGGCACTGCGCTTCTGTGGAACTGGTCCGTTCTCGTCAGCCGGCTCAGAACCCAGGAGCCAGGGGGTGAACAAAGGGGTTTGGGGTCCAGAGTGTGGTTCTGTAGCCTCCTACTGGGACTCAACCATGTCTTAGAGGCAAAGTGTGTGTGTGAGGTTGTGTGTGTGTGTGTAAGAGAGTGTGTGTGTGTGTGAGAGAGTGTGTTGGATTGTGTGGGAGAGAGGAGAAACAGAAACAGATAGTCCCAGGGAGAAGAAAAACGCAAACATATGCCAAGCATAAGGGTTCACTCTGCCTTCCAACACACACACACACACACACACACACACACACACACACACACACACACACACACACAATTTAGATCTCTGATAGAATAAGTTTACATAACAGGGGGACATGTTTTTGTGTATGAGTGTGTGTGGGCGTATATGATTAAACAAAGCGGGAGAGAATACAAAAGCAAAACACATCTCTAAAAACCTGGGATTGGTAGGAGGTTAGAGCAAATGATTTGCATCAGCATCCTAGACTCAATCGCACTCAAGTCTGGGGAAGGGGAAAAGAAAGAGTAAGATAGATAGAGGGAGGGAGGTGGGGAGAGAGAGAGAGCGCGCAATGGAGAAAGAGAGGGAAAGGGGAAGGGGGTAGGATGGAGAGATGAAGTGTGGGCCAAGGCAGTCTGAGCCAGGCTAAATTTAACTTCCCCCGCCATGTGGGCTTCATTAGGGCTTTATGTGTGTGCATACCTCCCCTGACAAGAGACAGCCCCGCTCCCCCTGCCCCGCTGCTGCAGTTAACCCTCAACAGGCTCCCCATCAGCGCTAGCTAATCTCCATTACTTTACATCAGAATCAGTGTTAGCAACCACGCTCACCTGTTCAGTTTCATTGTAGAAGAAGCGCTGGCCCTCAACAAGATCCCCATCAGCCCTTCCTAAACTCCACTACTTTTGAGTAGAATCAATAATAGCATGCTAGCTCACTGGTCCTGCTTTATGGTAGAGGGAGAGTTAGCTCTCAACAAGCTCCCTATCATTGCTAGCTAATCTCCATTGCTTTAGAGTACAATCGGTTCTGCTTTATGATTGTGTCAACGCTTGAATCCTAGCTAACCTCTACTGCTTTACTATGTAAGCAGCACTAGCCCACTGGCCTACTACTATTGCTTTAAGGTAGAACTAATGCTAGCCTGTTAATTAACCTCTATTGCTACACTGAAGACAAAAAGACGTAAAAACCCACCTCTTCAGTAGTGGAAGGTAGTTTACATGCCATTAATCAGAGGGCAACAAATGACAGAATTTTTGTATGGAGTTCACAGAGAAAAAACTTTTCCATTTGCAAGGCCTACATGAGTGTCCCCAAGCTGTTGCCTTTTTTACTGGCTTTTGTAGAGACAAAACAGGTCTTTAAAGAACAAGTATGTTACCATCTCATTATAATGACCAAACAACCAACTAAAGCAAACATGAATTACATTACATGCGCAGTTAGTTTGCCTCTGGTAACTTTTGTATGTGAACTTTGCATGTGGTCCATTATGTTTTTCATTCTAAAATGGGCACAATTGTGCAGCAGTACCAATGACTTGCAGAAAAGTCTCTTTAGCCACATGCTAACAAGCCATTACCCCCAACCCCTAACTGACAAGCGTGCTAGCTAGTGTAACCACACGCTAACAAGCCTTCTGCATCACAGCACACACTGTCCCCTTCCACTGGCAAGTATTTCCACAGACTTTCCACTGAAACCTCAGGGACCCCCAGAGCGATTCGTCACCCGTCCGACACACCGTCCAAGGCAGGACCGCCACCGGCGTGCGTCAAGAAAATGTGCTGACACAAGCGAGTTTGGGAACTAAAGCAAAGTTTCCATTCATTGGTCCTCTGTGCGTAACAAACCACTGGCCACCATCTCCACAACCGATGTGCCGATGATTCATAAGAAACAGCAGTTTGATTTGTTGAAGACGTCACAGCCAGGGCCACACGACGCTAGTCAAAGCAGAACTTCTTCCTTTGATTCCTCAGTGGAGTGCTAGCAAGTTTTCAGCTTTCTGCACATCATGCTAATGTTTTTTGTCCATTGAAAAGAAACCTTACACTTTCTTGTGATTGCGGTGTTATGAGGCTGGGCTGGCCCACTTCATTTAAAGTGTACTAAGTGATACTATAATCTTACCATGTACACATAGTGCATTTGTAGTAGATATGTAAATATGTAGTTATGTTTTTACTTACTAACTGATTAAATCTTGCCTCCATGGTACCTAAGAGCACTTACTATACAGTTTGGCCAGCTTGGCTTGTAACCTGTACAGTGTTTACACTGGTGACCAGCCATGTCTTCCCAATCTTCATGTTCTATGCTAGCTGGCTCATCTGCAATCCATCACAATTTCAGTGGCTGACACATCGTGACTGTCAGCCTCAACTGTCATGCAGGTTCAGCAGCTGGTGCCGATGCCTTGGACTCACAGGTCAGTCTCCATCCGACCGCAGTGCTTTGCTAGCCAGCTGCTATGCTAGGCACACAAGGGCTTTTGCATCTGGTGCGGGGAGTTCTAGGTGGCTTGTGCCAGGCCGGAGACTTGGGCAGGGGAGTGGAAAAGGAAAGCGTGTGGAGAGGTGCCCAGCAGGGTCTGCCAATGAGCCAGCGGGCAAGCAGCGCAATCTATCCATCTCCGTCCGAGCAGCGCCAACCCCCATGGCCTGGCATGACCCGGGTTAATGGAAACATGCTCACTGATCGTGTAGACCTGATTCATAGTGTGGACGAGTCCTCACACGCAGACACACAATCACGCACACAGGTACACACAAAAGCTGCTCAGGCAGACCTGATTTATACTGTGAAACAGTCCTCGCTGATGTGCACACACACACACACACACAGGCATGCATGCGAACAATAACTATGTAACCAGTAGAAAGAGTCAGTGTGATGTTCAATTATACACTGTGTGTTTCTGCACACACATCTATTGGTTTTAGTGTGTGAACGTGTGTATGTGAGGGGAGGGGTTCATGCAATGCCAGAAGTATGGGTTTCTTAGGGAGTATTCCTCTCATCTTCTCAGAAATCTCAGCTTCAATGAATACATCCTCCCCTCCTTCCCTTCTCTCTTCTCATCCTCCTCCTCTTCTGTCTGAGTGTTAATTCAGCTCTTATCTGCATTCCGCAGGACTGGCCTTGGCTTGGTAACCCCCTCCATACACGCAAACACAAAATACAGCCATCATCATTTCATTCCACTGACTGTCCAAATAACATTTGCTGCTCCTATCCCAGCCGTAAAGTGTGTGATCATGAACGCGCACACACACATGGACACACACAGACACACACATGGACACACAGGCAGACAGATCCACAGACACACAGAGTCTTCTCTCTCCCCTACTCTGTCCAGGCAAAGGCAATAAAGATCACAGTGTACCCTTTTCTCTGTTATAGGGGTAAGATAACACATAAACTAATGGCCATTCTCTACACACACACACACACACACACACACACACACACACACACACACACACACACACACACACACACACACACACACACACACACACACACACACACACACACAACCTCAGTCATAGCACCACACAACTGAAGCGCATACATTCCTAACTTTTGTAACAATACATGCACACACACACAGACACAGAAATGCAGTCACCGCACCCACACACCACAGTGTGAGAGTTATCTGCCCAGCAGTTTGTTATAGGGAGCTGGAGAGATAAGAGGTCAAAGATAAACGCCAAGGTAAGGTCACTACACCCAGCATCTTAGCCCATACCATCTCTAACCTCAAGCTGCAGGATGAAGCCTTCGCTGTCAAAGAGGCTTTGTGAGCACAAATAATGATGTCATTCTGAAAGTGTGGATGAGGAGAGGTTTCCTGTTACTCCTGTGCATTAACTATTGACATCAGTGGTTGTTTCATTCATGTATTTACATTTAAAAGCTTAAACTGCACAGCAGAAAGTGGGTGCAGCTAATTGTGTGAGTGTGTGTGTATGTGTGTGTGTGTGTGTGTGTGTGTGTGTGTACACATTACAACATTCATCTCCCTTTTCATAACTGTAAAATGTTCCCATGTGTCCTGTAGCATATTTGACTTTTGAGGGTCATTGTCTTGCTTCTGTTTTTGTGTGTGTGTGTGTGTGTGTGTGTGTGTGTGTGTGTGTGTGTGTGTGTGTGTGTCTACAGGAGGGTATTTTCCCAGAGCATGAAGTGGAACAGACCGTTCTGTAGGAGGCTATTTTTCCCAAAGCATGAAAGGGAACGGAGTGTTCTAGAAAGCCGCCACAGGCTGCACCTGCCATGTGAATAAGGCCGTATACTAGGAGACATCGCTGATAGAGAGGTGTCAGTTTATGTGTGTGTGTGTGTGTGTGTGTGTGTGTGTGTGTGTGTGTGTGTGTGCGTGTGTTTTTTGTGTCTATATCTGTGAGAAATTCCCATGGAGCACTCATTCACTGTAATAATAACTAATGTAGCTTCTGTTAATCTGACTGACGCTTTGGGTAGAACTAAAAAGTGAAAATGCAAATTACAATGTGTGTGCCTGCATGCAATTGCATGTTTTCAGTGAATCTACCCCTCTCTCTGAGATAGGAACTCTCTCTCCCTGCTTCACGCTCGCACACACACACACACACACACACACACACACACACAGGCCTTCGGGCTGGTATGACAGTCAGAGCAGGTGGCCTGGGAATGCCTTCCAATATCCCGGCAAATATTTTCAGATAACGACTATAGGTACACTGTAGGTTGTTCATCTGGAACTGTGTGTGTGTTTCTGCACAGGGTGTGGGATGTAGCAGACAGCGCTGTGTGTGTGTGTGTGATTGTCTTGTGTGTGAGCATGGGTGTGTTTGTGTTTGTTGTATGCATGTGTTTGGTGAGCGTGTGTGTGGCGTGTGTGTGTGTGTGTGTGTGCGGCGTGTGTGTGTGTGTGTGTGTGTGTGTATCAATATATATATACATATATATATAATCACCTGATGATGAAGGGCATGAATGCGGCGAGCCCCAGTGGAGAAGCGGAGCCATCCATGGGGGAGGGGTAGAGACGGCCCAACACCAACAGCAGCAGGAAGAGACTGGGATGGAGCTTCACCTGCCCAGAGTCACTGACATATATACACACACACACACACACACACACACACACACACACACACACACACACACACACAAAAGGGATAGAGTGAGGGGTGGAAAGTTGGCATTAGTAAACACCACACCAGTATCCACCTCACACGAAACACATTTCCATTCTCCCATTTGCTTTTATTCTGACCCCACTCCTCGCAGCACCCCCACTCCACCAGCATTTACCAACTTCTACATGTACTCTACTCCTGTCTTGACAGTCCTCTCACTTTCAACCGTGGGACAGTTCAGGATGAAATCCTATTCAGGGTGAAATCATTTCTGAAGAGGTGGGCTAGCCCCAGACCCACGGTTGAAAGTGAGAGGACTGTCAAGACAGGAGTAGAGTAGGATAAGAAAGATAATAAAAAAGTAAAACATTTTTAAGCCACAGCGTATTTCATTTTGAAAGGGAAGAAGCAGCTGAGAGGGAGGGAGAGAGAGAGAGAAAGATAACTACATCTGCATAAAGGATAGAGTTAAACTACAGAGATGTTGCAGTGATTGAATAAACATGGACACATCTGGAGTGACTCTTGGAGAAGGCATGTAGGGTGTGTGTGAGTGTGTGTGTGTGAGTGTGTGTGTGTGTGAGAGATAGAGAGAGAGAGAGAAAGAGAGAGAGAGATAGACCTTACACACATCTATTTTCAACCAAATGATGAAATGCATAGAGCAGCACTGCTGGGAAATATTACAAGCCAGATGGAGCAGTACATCAGGAGAAAGCACGCACGCACACCTCAATGTCCCCCCCTCCCCCTCTCTCTCTCTCTGAAACACACACACACACACACAAAAACCCATTGAAACTTAATTTTAATAGAGTTAACCACCTTTGGCAAAGCAGTACATTACAGTGCCCTTGGATCACTCCTGCTCTTTGATTTACCTTCACATCGAGAACCTCTGCTGAGTTTTGTGTGAGTGAGTGTGGGAGTGAATGTGTGTGTGTGTGTGTGTGTGTGTGTGTGTGTGTGTGTGTGTGTGTGTGTGTGTGTGTGTGTGTGTGTGTGCGTGTGTGCGTGTGTTTTGTGATGGGGTGTTTAAACACTCCCCATCTCTCTGCCAGAGGGTGTGCAATAGTAGCCCATATCAACGGCCGCATGGGAAACGCAATCAGCAATAAATGGTGAGATGAATAATCTGTTCAGCATCTGATTTCAGTCAGGCACAGTGAAGGGCAGCCCTGACCGTGTGATGTCATCAGGGCACCAGGGAGCCGATGGAGGAATTACTAACACATGAGTGGATGGGATATAGTGTGAGAGAGAAGAGAGAGAGAGAAAGAGAGAGAGAGAAAGAGAGAGTATGTGTGTATCCGAGTGGGTGTGTGTATATGTGTGTGTGTGACAGAGAGAGAAATGGGAGCGAGATAGATGAATGGTGTGACTGAGAGTGACAAATGAAAGAGGAGAGGAGAGGAACTGAGAGAGAAGGGGAATGAAAGAGAGGGACAACCGGAGCCAGACTGATGGAGAATTAGAGGACCTCTAGCTCTATAGGAAGGATGGAGAGGATGGAGAGAGACACAGGGGAATGGGAAGAAGAGAAGAGGGATGAGAGAAGAGAGAAGATGGATGGATGAACGGATGTACAGAGGGAAGAGATGGGGCAGGAGAAGTGAGAACGTGGTGGAAAAAGGAATGAGGGAAGAGATGAAGAAGACAGATGAGGAGGTGGAGAGAGAGAGAGAAAGACCACAGAGAGAGAAGGCACGCAATAATAGAGAGAGAGAGAGAGAGAGAGAGAGAGTGGGAGACGGAGGGAGGGAGAGGGGAGAGAGAGCAGCGTGAAGGAGGGGAATAGATGGAACACTAAGACACAGCACAGGAAAGAAAGAAAGAAAGAAAGAAAGAAAGAAGGAGAAAGAGTCCCGTCGGACTTGAGCACAGCACAGCACAGCACAGCACAGCTCGGGGAAGGGAAGGGAAGGGGAGAATCGGTGTTCCAGAATTTTCTTCCCCTTCGCCATTCTCTCCCCTCGGTCCGG
>NC_045164.1:7890941-7898441 GCF_900700415.2 Clupea harengus | reverse complement strand
ATAAATCACACAGACTAATTCAGACACACTACACTAGCGCAGATAAACACACACACACACAATACTGTGAATAAAGCTTCTGATCCAGTCACACTAATGTACTCCTACCTACCAGCACAATCTCACACACTCTTTCATATTCTTTCACCTCCACATAATACATTGACACACACACACGCACACACACAAATTCAAACCACCAAAAGTTACCATGCCTGTATCAGCTGCTACATACACAAAAGTGGCATTTTTCAATTTCAGCATTTAGTATTTACACACAGACACATACACACAGACATTGACACAAACATAGGAAAGCAAAACAGCACAAACAGAGTACATCAGATGTTGCCAGGAGAGACATCAGGAAAGCACATTAACCTCCCACTGGTAAGAAGGAACAGGTAATACTGGCCGGTGTGTGTGTGTGTGTGTGTGTGTGCGTGTCTGTGTGTGTGTGTTGATGTGCTTGTGAGTGAACTGTGAACAGCATTTCACCAGAGTCTTAAGTCCCTTCATATTTAACCGCTGACCTCAAAACAGCCGTTCACTAAGGCCACGCCAGAGGGTGAGAAGAGAGAAGTTTGGGGGAATGGTGGCCTGTTACGTGTCTGTTTAACATACTAGGTGTGAAACCACAGAGATACACACACACACACACATGAGAACCCAGCCATGTTTGATGCAGACCCCTATCACACACGTGAGCCCTTCTGCCACAAGCAGGCCATCAGACACGGGTAAGCAGTGTCCTCTGAGTTCAGACTGGCCATCAGAAGTGGGTAACCAGTGTCCTCTGAGCTCAGACTGGCCATCAGACGTGGGTAAGCAGTGTCTTCTGAGCTCAGACTGGCCATCAGGACATGGGTAAGCAGTGTCTTCTGAGCTCAGACTGGCCGTCAGTAATCCAGCACACTAACCTCTGTGAACACTAATCCAACTGAATGTTGAGTTGGCTCGTGTCTAGTGATGTGTGGTGAGGGGGGGGGGGGGGGGAGGTGCTATTGACTGGGGGTGACACAAGATGTCTGACTGTTGTGGACCACTAGGTTCATTCCGCTTCCATCCCTTCACCTCTTCCTGTCATCTCTCATTTGTTTCTCCTCTTTTTTTCTGTTCTCGTCTACTTTCGCCCTCCCCAAATGACTTCGGTTAGACTCCCATGGTGCATTGCAGTGGCATGGAAATAGCATTGAGCTAGACTGGTTTCGTGTGCGTGAGTGTGTGCGTGTGTGTGTGTGTGTGTGTGTGTGACCCAGTGGCCCAGTCTCACTGCTGGAGGCCCTGTCATTAGCCACACACACCCTCTACTGCGGGGTCAGAGGTCAAGTTCAACAGAGTGGAATGTGAGTGTGAGTGTGTATAAGTCTGTGTGTGCGTGTGCGTGTGCGTGTGCGTGTGGTTGAAGGGGGATAAGTACAATGAGTGACAAGGTAGAGGACTTGAAGGTGAATGATGATGCAGTGTGTATGTGTATGCGAGTCAGTGTGTGTATGTGCGTGTGGTGAGAATATATAGATAGTGTATTGCTGTGAGACAGTGGATCTCTGAAAGGGAGAGAGAGAGACAGACAGACAGAGAGAGAGAGAGAAAGACACAGCCAGGGAGAGAAACCGACTGAGGGAGGGAAAGAAAACAACAGTGAGGGACATCCATTAGGATGTGGGGGCAGAGCACCACCTGCTGGTCACAAGGAGTGGAGCACCTCAGTTGCTGGTATTCCACAGCAGAACTGAGGGCATTTTCACATGTGGCCATACAAGCTCATGGGTGTCCGAAGTCAGAATGTTATTGAGTGCGATCACATAGCGAGAACTTTCTGGAAAATGATGCCTCCAGTGTTTCAAAGCACACAACAGGGAAACCACTCAGAGTGAGTGTGTGTGTGTGTGTGTGAGTGTGTGCGCGCGTGTGCGTGTGTGTGTGTGTGTGTGTGTGTGTGTGTGTGTGTGTGTGTGTGTGTGTGTGTGCGCAGGACAAGTCCAGTAATCTAATCCATCTAAAAGTTGTGTTACACTGGAACATCATGGCGGATCGCTGCACCGTGAGCTCTGCGGAGAGAGATTCTGAGATGATTTAGGAAGTGTGAAGAGAATTACGAGAGAAAACAGGAGGCAGACAGAGGAGAGGAAAGAGGAGAAGTCAGCAGAGTGATTAAGGGCAGAGGAGAAGAGGAGAGGGAGAGAGAGTGTGTGGAGAGTGATTTAGAGCAGGGAGAGGAGAGGAGAGGAGCGAGGATGGAGAGGGAAGGGGAGAAGAGTGGTGAGCACACACACACACACACACACACACACACACACGCACACACACACACACACGCACACACACACACACACACACCTGTTCTTTTTGGAGTGTTCATCTTTGCCTTTCTTCACCCCGAAGATCCTCGTGATCAACGTGCTGAAGAGAAGAGTGGAGGAGTTCCTCACCTGAGAACGAAGGAGAGAGAAAAGAAAGGGTAGAGAGAGAAAAGAAAGGGTAGAGAGAGAAAGGTTGAGAGCAAGCCAGAGTGGAGAGAGAAAAAAAAGAGACAGAAACTAAATCAAATATTACAGTTAGACAGACTTGCTTGGTCTCAAAAAAGTGCAAGAAATGGTTGACAAAACAAGTAATAATAGCCAACATAGTGATAATTTGTGAGAGAAGATGAAACGCATGTCACCACCCTCTTTCCTTTCAGTGGCATACACACACACGTGTGGCGGCATACTTAAGACATGACAGAATCCTCTTAAAGAAGACTAACGCACCCTGTTAAAGTAGACTTAACACAGTCACACAGGCAGTCCCTAACACAAACACACTGCCAGGCCTTAGGACTAATGATCACTCTGCTGCCTCTCATTCAAGAGACGTGACTCAGACTCTTAGGCTTCAAAGAGTGACAAATTAGGAGGAGCTCCCGGGAACTCAACTAGCACCTGTATCTACACCCTCATGGAAGCTGTTTGGAATTAAAGCATCTGCTTAGTGAATAAACCTAAATCTGTTTCTCAGGGCAAGAAAACGGATTCGTTCCTAAGCAGGGGTGTTGCTAGCAGTTAAAAAACATTCGGAGGTTTAGCCCAGGCCTGTAGGGGTCTCCTATTCCGGGGGAAATATTACTGGCAGCTTAATGCACCATTTTGACGCAGTTTGAGACAGGCAGAAAGTCTAAAGACAGGGCCTATCCTCTGTCTGTCTGACTGACATGAACAATAATGCGTCTATTACACCACATGCTTGTCTATATGAGAGCACTTTTATGCTAGAGCATACTGACACGGGACATGGACATCGCCATAGGTTACCCATAGAAAACATTTACGCATTTTTTATAGACAGAAATTAAATTTCATGTGAAGATCATACTGTTTGAAATATCAGGAAACATCAGGCTTTGGTAAACTGAGGTTTGTATAGACCTTTAAAGAGTACTGTCTGGAGATACATTTTAAACGGTTCTCATCGGTTCATTCCCTTTTACCAGAGAGGATTGAGGTGGAGCGATTGAAAAGCTTTGCTTTGCCCAAACGGTCAGCAACAAGAGATAACTCTTCCTCCACCTCCTCTAGCCTCACCTGTGCCTTGTTGCCTTCATCCTTTTTCTTTTTGAAAAAGCTTCTTATATGCATAGCCTTCAAGTCTTGCCTTAGTGAATTAGCTAGCTAGCTAGCTACCACCAGATGCTAACAATGACGAGCCCTGTAATGCGTGCATTCTCTCTCTCCCTTTCTCTCGTGCTCACACAAAATGTGCACGTGCCAAGTACTGTGAAGTAGATCTGCTGCTTGAATGACACACAGATGACCCAAAACGTACTTGCTTTTTACGAGATAATATTATTTCCAAGGGCTTTAATGCATGATCGTAACGACAGACGAACAGATGCAGGGCTTTTTTTTAATTATTATTCTTACTTTTGTGTACAAAAATACATTTAAAAAAGAGATCCGAGGCTTTTCATAACACATCCCCATTCAGGGCTGTAGCCCTGCACACCAGGCCTAATGACGTGTCCCTGAGGTTTGGAGAATGACAAATAAGGGAGAGAATAGCATCTGGGGGCCATGGAATGAGCTAGAAAAACCTGCTGGATCTCCAAGTGGAACTGGAGGCATTTTTCTTGGATTGACCGACTCCAAGTATTTTAAGGGTCCTCGAGCACAAAATGTTTCTTCCTACTGAACCCTTTGCATTCTTCCTTTTCATTTTTTTTTAGTAATTGTTTGGTTTAGGCAGGCGGGTGGTTTGTTTGTGTGTGTTACTGTGTGTGTGTGTGTGTGTGTGTGGTTTGCACAGGGGCGGCATTTACGGACTGCCCTGACATTGTGACCGCTGCTTTCATAATCATCAGAGGTATTTTATCTGCCCTCCGCTGTGATGCTGCCCCACCTGCCCAGGAGCACTCCTGTAAGAGTGACGTCTCTGGGGGAGAGATGGGGGGACCGGTGTGACCCTTCCCACCCCAGCCAATATGGAGAGAGGAGAAGAGTGATGGAGCAGAGGTCCGGTGAGAGATGGACTGATGGCGGCATGAGGGAGAGGGAAAGAAAGAGAGAGGGATGGAGGGAGAGAGGGTGGGAGTGCAAAAGACAGATATAAAATGAGTGCAAGAAAAAGAGACAGGGAGAGAGGAACAGTTAAACAGAGAAAATGAGAGAGTGAATAAAAAGGAAAAGTAAACGAGAAAGACCGTGAAAGAGAGCGAGAGACGGAGAGCGAGGCCACCATGAGGGTAAGAAGTTAAGAATGTGACCTGGTCTCGTCTCCATGGTGACCTGTTAGCGGTAGGTCCATACAGCAGGAGCAGATCAAAGTGTCCCGCCGAGAACAAACAGCCAGGTGTATGCCTGAGAGTGTGTGTGTGTGTGTGTGTGTGTGTGTGTGTGTGTGTGTGTGTGTGTGTGTGTGTGTGTGTGTGTGAGAGAGAGGGAGACTGCGTGGGAAAGCATGTTTGGCAGCACGTAACTCTGTCTGGAGACTGGATGTTCGCTATAGTGCTCATTTCAGTGTTAGTGTTCATTAGCTACTGTCCAAGTCAATGCAAAGTCATCAAGTTTAGCCCTAGTTGCCTTGTTTGGATTAGAGTATTAGTCTTGATAAGAATTGCCCAGTTTTGATCACAGGCGCCAAATTATAGTAGCCTAGCACTGGCTGGAGTTGCCCAGTTTGCTTACCTAGTTTTACTACCAGATTCATTTTTTTAATTATTTAATTGAGTTTTTGGAACTCATGGAAATCAAGTGCTCTTGTCCTTCTGCTCCTCTGCACTAGCCTCCACTTCCTCTAACCCAGTCAGCCTCCACCTCCTCTAACCCAGTCAGCCTCCACCTCCTCTAACCCAGTCAGCCTCCACCACCTCTAACCCAGTCAGCCTCCACCTCCTCTAACCCAGTCAGCCTCCACCACCTCTAACCCAGTCAGCCTCCACCACCTCTAACCCAGTCAGCCTCCACCTCCTCTAACCCAGTCAGCCTCCACCACCTCTAACCCAGTCAGCCTCCACCTCCTCTAACCCAGTCAGCCTCCACCTCCTCTAACCCAGTCCAGCACCCCAGTCAGCATGTGGGGAGGCCACAGTGGTCTGCCACAGCGCTCTGCCACAACAGTGTGGGAGCGTTGCGCTGAACCACTCCTGCTCAAGGTATTAAATTAGAAAAATGATTTTGCCAAGTTCTTAAATTAGCTTTAGTCCACGTGCGGCAGACTTTGCTCGCTGCCCATCAATGAAATAATAGCCCTATGACTTTCCTGCGATACTGATGTTGATTTCATCAATAAAATACATAATGATAGTGATATAACAATGTTGAGGATGGCAGTGATGATGGTGTCTGATTATATCAAGAATAACAATAATCGGGACAACTATGGAGCTCATGATGATGATGGTGGAGGTGAAGATGATAATGATGATGATAGATATACTCACGGCCCATATGGGTGAGGTAAAGCCCAGCACAGCAGCCTGCAGACCGTCGGCTACAAACGGCACAATGTTCTCTCCCAAGCGTGTGTCACGATACAGAGCCCTTAAGATGTTCAGAGCATGCACCTGAGAGAGAGAGAGAGAGAGAGAGAGAGAGAGAGGAAGAGGAAGACAACCAGGGAGAAGTTGAGAGACATGGATGGGTGGATAAAGCACGAGACAGAATGCCTTTATATTTAAATTGGCCAACTGTGTACATACTTCAAAAACAGAGGGAGTGGCATTGACCAATTACTCAGTCTGGCTGTGTGTGTGTGTGTGTATGTGGTGTGTGTGTGTGTGTGTGGTGTGTGTGTGTGTGTTTGTGTGTGTGTGTGTGTGTGTGGTGTGTGCGTGCATGCATGCATGCATGCATGCATGCATGTGTCCTAGTCAAAGTACCCTGAGCAGTATTAGCTCATTAGTAGTGTGTGTGTGTGTGTGTGTGTGTGTGTGTGTGTGTGTGTGTGTGTGTGTGTGTGTGTGTGTGTGTGTGTGTGTGTGTGTGTACCTGAGGCACTGTGCTGGCATCAGTGGCAGTGCCCTGGGTGGGCATGGCCAGCGCAGTCAGCTCTTTCATAGTCATCTTCAGAAGACTGCAGCTGGACAACTTTGGCTCAGACGACAACAGGGCCTGAGAGTGTGTAGGTGGTAAAGACAGAGTCAGCGGGAGAGAGAGAGAGAGACAGACAGACAGACAGAGAGTTTTGACTTTTAAAACCTTTTTTGGTATTAAAAAAATTCTGCAGTAAAATATGAATGTGATTGTGCCGTTGGCCGTTGCATACTGTAACCTATGCAATTATATGGATGCTAACACTTTGCCCTACAAAAGAAAGGTTTGACTTTTCTACCACCAGTTGGATGAGCAATAAATCTCATCTAACGGGGCTATCACATAATTGTGCATTCTCTGACAGCTTTTTGTTAATCAATACATTGTATGTAGTTATAAGAGCAATCTTCTGTTAAACGGTATGTGTGCACATGTGATTTGAAGACAGATGGGTGATGAACACATCATTATTACAGGTAATCTGCGCCAGTTAATCAGTTGGCAGCAACACACATAACAAAGCCACCTGGCTTCGCTCTCTTAATGTTTCGTTCAATAATATTATCGCTACACGGTTTATGCATATATCCTAGCTGTATTATATTCTAAGATGATCAGCCATTGCATGCTTTTGTGTTTGCAGGAGTCATGGCTTGTTCCACACATCTGTCATCCATAATGGATAACGTATCCCTACAGAGCATATTCATAGATTTGAGAGGGAGCGATTGAACATTTCTACAGTTGGCTGTTTTAAATTTCATGACAGAAATTGGAGTTATTGGCGAGGTATTCAGTGGATTTATTGATGTGTTCATGAGACACAAGCCAGCTCAGATCACAAGCATGTCAGATCACAAGCTTACAACAAATCACATAGCTCTACAAAACACGTAGTCAAATGCTGGTTTTTTTCTGCAGCTGCAATGCAGTTTATTGAATGTTTCCAATGAAAGAAAGTCACAGCCACTGAGAAACATATCAAACTCTA
>NC_045164.1:7883441-7888441 GCF_900700415.2 Clupea harengus | reverse complement strand
AAAGGGGGGCTGTTGACAAACTGACCAACATGTATGCATACAGGTAAACACACACGTGCACACACACACACACACAAACAAACAACAGGAGCTTGTGGAGATCCCTGGACACTGAGATCATTGTTGTCACTGGGCTAAGTCTTTAATCTGGAGCTCTGTGGGGCGTAATCTCCACCACACAAGGGTCTGGAGTCTGGAGACTCAGCTAGCAACGGCTCATCTTACTTGGACAAAGCACAGGCACAGCTGGCACTGGTACAGCTAGCATGAGCACACCTACCAAAGGGCTAAGCCTACTGCTAACACCAGCAGAGCTAGCAAGAGCTCGCAAACTAGCCCAGCTAAAACTAGCACCGTTAGAAAAAGGAAAACTCTGCTTGTTGTTTTAGTTAGTTAGTGAAGGCAATCCCTCTCAGGCTCAAACCCGCAGCCTACGGATTTAAGCAGTCTAACTAGGACTGTAATAGTGTAAACAGGCATCTGCTTTGCTTAGTTACTTTTTTTCCTCATTGGTTTAAGGCACACAGAAAATATTAATGAGAGTAGACCGGGAGAAACAATGCAAGCATGCACTGGTGACCCACCCACACACCCACACGTGTGCACACACACACACACACACACAGCACAGCACAGCACAAACAGCAAGAGAAGGAATGCAGGCTTTGGTTATGAAAAGTCCGGCTGTTTTACAAGAGGCAGTCGACCAGGAAGACCTGATCAAACAAATGAGTGTGGAGCAGGAGAGAAACACACACACACACACAGACACACACAGACACACACACACAGACACACACAGACACACACACACAAAAGACCATACAATGAGACACAAAGGCAACCTTCAAAAGAGCGGGGCAGTCAAACAGCCCACAATCAACACCCCATAAGGCTCTGTCTGGCTGTGTGCCTTTTCAGATCGAAGTTTCCACGAGGCTGCCCTCACACGCTCGCAAAACAAGCAGCCATGCCCTCTGACCCCTACAGGCGTCTCTGTAAACACAACACACACACACATTTTGCTAAGCTAAGCTAACCGTACCAAAGATGCTCAGTCAACAACTGTAAATATTGGCCAGTCATGTGTTCTGAGAGAACCTTTTATAGAACCCCAAAGGGCCCTCAGCTTTATGGCAGTTTTCAGCTCTTGAGGGTTACAAATAGAACATCAAAGGGTTGTCCATAGAATTTTGAAATTCTAGTTAGAAAACTGCAATGAAGGTTTGAAATACAAAATATGTATTTCAGTTTTTTCTATTGTTCTGAGTAGAAAATTCAAAGGCTTGTTTCTCCTGTTTTGGATATAAAACAGCAGGGCTGTAAAAAGCCTGGGATTACTCCCAAATTCTTCTTTAATTAGATGGACAAAGGCTGGGCAGAGTGTTACAACAGTCACTATATAACAGATCTCTCATTAAAGATGTAAAGGTAGTATTGACGGGATTAGTGCATTCAAGCTATTGCTGTTGTTGTCTATTGCTGTGTGTTGATGTGACCACAGCTGCAGCATCAGCAGCCTTTCTCCATCCTACTCCTCCTCCATCTCCCTTCCAGTTGATCGGGTACGGAGAGGCCCATGGCTCTGAGTGCGGGCCCTCCAGCCCGAGTGCAGCTGGGAGAGTGAGGAGGAAAGGGAGGTGGAGAGTGAGGAGGAGAGGGAGGTGGAGGGGGAGGTGGAGGCCCAGTGCAGGCTCAGGCATGAGGCCTCCTGGCCAAGCACAACACCCAGCAGTACAAACAGCTCCATCAGTGAGGGAAAGGCAGCCAATGACAAGGGAGCTCCGACAAGGGAACTGACCAGGAAGAAGAGGCGACCAGGAGAGAGTCAGTGGAGTGTGTGTGTGTGTGTGTGTGTGTGTGTGTGTGTGTGAGAGAGAAGTGGTGATATCTCCTTAGATCAACTGAAAAACTTTCGCTTCTAAGTTCAACACTCTAATCCATTCTGATTAACAGATGATCAAAATGTTCATCAGCTGATAGATGAAAAGGTTCCTCTGTCTCACGTGTTCACATAAACACACACACACACAAAGACACAACGACTTACACAGCTGCTGAAACACACAAAGATGCCTCTCCTGCAGAACTGTGTGTCTGACGAGCACACACACACACATAGATGTACGTACTCATATCTCATATGCACACACACACACACACACAGATGCCTCTCCTGCAGAACTGTGTGTCTGACGAGCACACACACACACAGAGATGTACGTACTCATATCTCAAATGCACACACACACACACACACACCTTACCTGCAGAGCATGTCTGTGAGCTGCACAAAACCCACATAAGCCAACTCAAACGCCCCTCTGTGGCGAGACTGCAGCAGCTGCTCACGGAAGTACTGACCCACACCCTCCACCTGAGAGAGGGAAGAGAAAGAGAGAGAGAGGGAGAGAGAGAGAGAGAGAGAGAGAGAGAGAGAGAGAGAGAGAGAGAGAGAGAGAGAGAGAGACAAGAAAGGGGGATTCAAAGTCATTTCAACAATAGAGCCTACCAAGCTAAAGGTGTGTGAATGGGGACGACCGTAATCTCCGGACTATTGAGCGCACCTGAATATAAGCCTCACCCACTGAATTTTTTTTAAATAATTATTTTTAACATAAATAAGCTGTGCATGTCTATAAGCCGCAGGTTCCTACCGGTACATTGAAACAAATGAACTTTACACAGGCTAAAATGAATATCAAAAGTAATACAATAGTGATGCATATTATTAGTTTTGCCAGTTACGATAAGTGCACTGTTGCTTTAAGAGAGCACCGTTGCAAGAGTCAATCAGAAATAAGGTAGTTCTTCCTGTTCAGGTAGAACGTTAGATTGAAGACAGACGCTAGTTTGAAACCAGTGAGCTAAAGAACTTGAAGACTGGATTTGTATTGTTGTAAACTTTTATTTTATTTTCTAAAGTGTCTTGAGTTGTGTTCTGTCTACGCCGGTAGACTGTGGCTATTTTGACATTAGTTAAGTTATTGAGAGATACTGAGAAATCGCGTGGAGTTAAGCATCCATGCGGCTGCATCCATGCTAGCATCCTAGCTCAACAAAGCCAGCGTAAACACAAAGCCACCGTATACAGTCACAGGTATCATAATCCATAAATTAGCCGCGTCATTGTTTAAGCCGCGAGGTTCAAAGCGTGGGAAAAAAGTAGCGGCTTATAGTCCGGAAATTACGGTATGTTAGGGTTAGGGACTACGGAGACAGATGAAAAACTTGTTCTTATGTTTATGTGTATGTGTCTGTGTGAGAGAGTGTGTGAGTGTGTGTGTGTGTGTATGAGTGTGTGTGTGTGTGTGTGTATGAGTGTGTGTGTGTGTGTGTGAGAGAGTGGGTGAGTGTGTGTGTGTGTGTGTGTGTGTGTGTGTATGAGTGTGTGTGTGTGTGTGTGAGAGAGTGTGTGAGTGTGTGTGTGTAAGTGTGAGAGAGTGTGTGTGTGTGAGTGTGTGAGTGTGATGGACTCTGTCCCTTGTGGTTTTCATATCTTACTTACAGCCGATTAGCATCAGAGTCTAATTGCTGCATTACAGGCTAATCACACTTAACAGGAAAGGAGCAGCTCCAGCACCAGCAGAACGCTGACAGGAAGTATTTCTATTCAAGACAAAGGAACTCCCAAAAGGCACTCATAACCAAGGGATGGAAAACATTGAGATTACACCAACATTTAATCATTTAGCTGACACTATTTGATCCCACCCATGATCTCAGTGATCTTGGACACAGTGTTATTTGTTGTTAGCGCCTAGCATTGCAAGCTAAGCTACAGAAACAAATATAGTCTTGGATAACTCTCTGTGACCCCTCTGACCTGTATACCACCACTGGGTAGGAAATGTTACAGTCCTTGATAACTTCCTGTGACAGTCAGATTTAAAGTGTCTGATATATAAGTATAAAACATTTATATGCTCTAATACCCTAGAGGCAGTTAGAGTAAGATAGCTAATGAGTATGGCATGTCTATAAACCCTAATACCTTGCTGAGACTATGACTTAAGCACAGAGTAGAACACATTATAGAGCCTAATACTGTACTAGGCCTGTATGACTTACACATAGCCACTGAGTGTAAAACATTACTGACTCTAATACCACAGAGAGTCTATGACTGGCCCATAACCACTGGGTGTAAGTATGTTATACACACACACGCACACACACACACTAATACCACACTGAGAGTCTACGACTGGTCCATAACCACTGGGTGTAAGTATGTTATAGTTCCTGATAACTCCGTGTGACCCTTTGACTTGTGCATGCACCCCCGCATGACTCACTTGCTGACTATGCCACGGTGCCCTTAAGATAGGAACCCTGAAATTGCAGGGTGGCGTGGAACATGTGATTGAGGACGGTGGCCGAGGCCAAGGGGGTGGCACGCTGCCCAGCTGTGGTGGCACTGAGGGCAGAGGGATTTCACTGAGCTCCGTGTGAACCACGCTGCCATGCAGAGAGGTTTTTTTTTTTTCCCCTGATGCAAAACACCACAATTACTCACTCACACACACTCATTCACTCGTACACACATAAGTTACACACACACAGAGTCTTACACGCAGAGTATAACCATTTGTATACTGACTGCTTTACATAATTGTATATAAATGTCCAAAAACAAACAAACAAAAAAGTTATTTTTCTTTCATGTAACTAACTCATTATGAAGAGCTTATTCCATTCAAGTTCTGGCAGACCAATCAGCAAGTTATGGGGAGTGGTAAAGGTGATGACAAAGAGGAAGTGGTGTGTCTGAAAACCAGAACAAACAACATGGCCGCACTGAAAAGAGTGACTGGGTTCACTTCATTACAGGTTTGGTGGATACACTTGCAGAAATCTGAGCACACAGGCTTTTCTCAGGAAAAGATGTGGTGGCTCTCTTCCACACTGCCTTCAAATTGAGTCTAACTTTGCAGTAGGTCTGATTATACTGGCAGGGCAAGTTTAAATCTTCTGTGCTCAGTTTTTACTACAAGAGC
>NC_045164.1:7855941-7878441 GCF_900700415.2 Clupea harengus | reverse complement strand
GGGTTGATGCCATTGACCTCTAAACTCTTACATATTCACCAGCTCATGCTGACAACACCATGATGTCATTGGGTCACAATGACATCATGGCGATGCCATTTCATGCTACGACACACCACCTTGTGAGGTTCAGCGTCAGGGCAAATTGAGATTATTTACCCAACTATCCGCCAGTCTGCCACAGTAAGGCCATTGTATCTGCTTCAGGAACACATGTGTGACTGAAGCGTACTGTATACAAACATGCTGCTCCGTTTACCGGCAATGTAAGCATGTCTGGAATGCCCACGTCATGGAATGTTTAAAAGCGTCTACCGGCAGTGACCCTGCGGCCTGTTGCGTCGGGTTCCTCTCAGCATGTGTGTGTGTGTGTGTGTGTGTGTGTGTGTATAAAACTTGGCATATGCTTGTCTGTACATTCATGCCTGTTTGTGTAAACTAATGTGTGTGTGTGTGTGGTGTGTGTGTGTGTGTGTGTGTGTGTGTGTGTGTGTGTGTGTGTGTGCGTAGACAGGAGAGCTCTTCCTCTCCCTCAGGGCTGGGTCATTAAGTGAAGCCTGTAAAGGGACACAGATGTGGACTCGCCCACAGATTAAGGAGGAACGGTAGTCAGCTGCTCTTAAATTAACCTGTGTGTGCCGTGAGCCTTCCCGTGCTGCTGCACCATCCCACCACTAGAGGGACCAGTGTGCCTGCATTAGGGAGGTGCTCCCTTCAGAACTACGCAGAGCAGGCTGGAGGAGGTGAAGCCCTGCCCTCAAGAGGACAATAATGGTACTGCAGGAGAAAATGCCTATAAAGCAGCCTGCACACTCGAGGACTGGTCTAGTCTGTTGCCAGAGACACCTTCTTACAAACTACAGAATGTAGTCATTACTGCAGTTACTTTTTCTCTTAAGTGTACACTTTTGCTCATCTGAGATTTCATACATGGAGATTGACTAGCTCAGTTCATATTTTTGGTAGGAAATTGAACACTCCCGTGTGTGTGTGTGTGTGTGTGTGTGTGTGTGTGTGTGTGCTTACCTCTAGTCTCTTCTTGTATGGGTCCCTCCGGTGTGTGTGGTTCCTCTGAGTGTGTGTCCAGTTGGCGGGAGTCGTTGAAGAAGTCATTCGTGTCTCTGGGTTGGATCTCCTGTAGGATCCTCTGCAGACCAGCTGATGCTTCTACTGAGAAGAGCAATGAAAACACATAAATACTGTGCAAATGCAAACACACCAACCTCAAAAGTAGAACAAGCATTAAAAAGTACTCAAAACACTCCAACAGAGTTGGAGCATGGAACATGTACGATCTCATCTGGCATGAAGAAATAAAAATGCCTCTAGAATGCAAAAATGCAAAGGTCATTCTTAGGCTAGGATTCACCCCTGGATTCCACCGGTTGCATTTTCTTTCGGCACGGCTTCATCCCCCCACCGGAAGCGTTTCAGAAGCGAAGCGTTTTTGACTGCCCAGATTTTACGTACTTGCTGATTTTTCCTTTATTTTTATGCTTCTACCAAGTCGGCTACGTAGTCTGTCTGTCTGTCTGTCTGTTTTAATTTTCTTTTTTTACTGTTACTTACTCCTTGTTGTTCTGTAGCCTACAGACAAAGTTAATACAGTTAAGTCCAATTATGAACGACAAGATTTGTGGCTGCGCCTTAGCTGTTAAAAATACACCCATCCTCATGATCCACCCATCCCATCTCCTGCGTGCAAGACTAGGGTGGCTTCCGTCACGGCCGCAGATTTTTTCTGCAGAGCAGAGAGCCGCTTCTGAAACGCACTGCGGCGCATCTGGTGGAATCGCAAGCGCTGTCTGGAGTGGCCACCATCGGCTCCGGCGGCTGCCGCGCAGCCGGAACGTGACGCGACCGCACCCCGGTGCAATCTGGGGTTAAGACAGCTGAACAAACAAGTTCAGCCAATAAAACACGGCCGCATTTATAAACACACAAACACACACACACATCCATTCCAACAAGTCGATATTTAGAACATCTGTTCTATGCAAATTCATGTAAATCAATGTCTGTGAGAGCCAATAAGAGAAGCTGACCGGAGTCGGTATCCATGGGAATGAGTCCCTCAGGGGAGGAGCTTTGGACCACGGGCGAGACGACATCAGACATCCTGTAGCACACGGCAACCAGCTCCGGGACGAGACACCGCCACTGAGATGCCAGGACCAGAGACCTACACCAAAAAACACAACACACACAAACACACACATTCAATTACTTTTCTATCAAGAATTTCTAGCTAAAAGACGTTGACTATGCTTCCTGCTTTTAATGCAGTCAAAAGCCAGTGAGCTCTTCTGTATAATATCTTTGTGTTTAGGCATGCATGTGTGTGTGTGTGTGTGTGTGTGTATACCCATATACTTCTTCTGTATTCAGCTAATTCAACTGAACTCTCCCATACATGACTCTGTCTGTGTGTGTGTCTGTGGGTGAGTGTGTGTGTGTGTGTGTGTGTACCAACCCTGTATTCAGCTGCTGTATGGCTGCAGAGATGCAGTGAGCTCTTCCGTACAGTGGGCGCACAGCTGCAGCCTGCAGTAATGACAGCTCTGCCTGGGCCACTTCTGCCTTCAGACACTCCAGCAGGAACTGGACCACTGACACACACAAATATTAGAAATATGTAAAATATTACAAGTCTAAGGTCTTAAAATCGTTCCCTTACTCTCTAGGAACACAGAAACACTACCAATGGAGATACTCCCAACGCCAGACTTACGAGCGAACGTGTTCCTCTCCAGGGTGGAGGCCTGCTCAGAAGCCTGGGGCTCGCCTGGATGGGGCGGCTGGAGCAGGATGCCCTGTTGCTGGCCACAGAGGAGCAGGGCTGGCTGCAGGTGGGGCTGGTGCAGCAGCAGGTTGAGGAGGTGGGCGGCCGTCACGCTGTCGAAGGGCCGCGTGCTGGTGCTGAGGGCCAGAGAAGCCTCTAGAAGAGAGTGGAGTCGGTCTGGGTCCTGAGCAAGAGAGGACGTATGAAAACACCTCAATGCACACAAATCAGTCTCATACATGCACAACTCACCCACAAACAAATACATATAAACAGATCAACACAAACTAACAACGTCAGTCATACACACGCATCCAAACATTCTCTCTCTCTCTGTCTCCCACACACACACACACACACACACACACACACACGTCTAAAGACAACGAGAATATTGTTGAGTGTTGAACAGTGTTGAACCCATGTGTGCGTGTGTCTCTGTGCATGCTTGCACATGTGTAAGTGAGTGTGTTGTGAGTGACTGTGAGTGTGAGTGTTTACCTCCAGACGAACGACTTTGTGTGGGAGACTCCTTATGAGTACAGAGGCAAGCTGTTTGACCTCCAGGAAGTTACTGGCCAGACAGAACAGCACTGAATCTGCATGTGTCTCACTCACACACTCACCCAATGCAAAGCCATCAGGGCCTGAGAGAGAGACAGAGGGAGAGAGAGAGAGAGAGAGAGGGAGAGAGAGAGACAGAGGGAGAGAGAGAGAGAGAGAGAGAGAGAGAGAGAGAGAGAGAGAGGTAGACTGTAAGGACAGAAAAAAACTGACCAAAGTGTGTTTCTTCTGTCAACCACACTTCCTGGGTAAGGAAGCAATATTTCCACAGCTTCCTTTGGGAGGCCCAAAATACAAACCAGAGACAATTCAGACTGCAGTGACAGGCCCATGGCCAGGAGGGGGCAGCAGCGTTGAGCCAAGTCAAGCACCTCTCTATTTACATTTCACTCCCATTCATTTGGCAGATGTTTGTGCTCAGAGTGACTTACAAGCCAAGCTGAGTACAACTCAACAAGACAGCTAATCAGCGGAGAACACTGAAAGTGAGTGCTGTATAATAAAAGACAGATAAGGCAGACCGCTGGAGGTAATGAGGGGTGACCCTTTGGTGGCGGCTTTGAATGCAGTCGTGACATTAACGGGGGGTATGGGGCAGCCACAAGCCACTGATGAGGTGAAGGAAAAACTATGTGGTCTGTGGTATTTCAGGCAGACTGGGGTGCGCTCTGGCAGCCTGAGTGTATTTATCTGTGTTTAGATTCAATCACTTGGGAGATGCTTTTTATCCACAGTCACTTCCATGTGAGGTCAATTGCGACCTACGCAACACCAGGTTGAGGAGAAACCGACATGAGTGTGTGTGTGTGTGTGTGTGTGTGTGTGTGTGTGTGTGTGTGTGTGTGTGTGTCACCTGTGGAGAAGGAGGAGCTCAGCCTGACATGAGTGTGTGTGTGTGTGTGTGTGTGTGTGTGTGTGTGTGTGTGTGTGTGTGTGTGTGTGTGACGGTCACCTGTGGAGAAGGAGAGGAGCTCAGCTACCAGCCCCAGCAGGTGAAGAGACATGATACAGGTGGAGAACGACGCTCCTGGAGCCAGAGACCCGAAGAGAGTCTCACATAACCAGCACAGGAACTCCTGAAAACACACACACACACACACACACACACACACACACACACACACACACACACACACACACACACACACACACACGTCGGGTGTAAATGATCTCAAATGAATCAATAACCTAATGAGAGCGCTCCTTTTCCCCTTATAGAGACCAGCTATATCCTTGACATTTGCAAAGGGACCCTACAAAATAAACATTCAATACAGACTTGACAACTATAACACACAGACACACACACAGTTAGAAAAATACCTTATATGAGTGTAGTATGTGCTGGTCTTTCTCCTTCTGCTGCGGAACCTTTTCCTGAGCCACTCTTCTCTGCAGCAGCTGGGCACTGTCTTTTAACCTACACAACAGCTACACACATACAAACACACCTTCCAATCAAATCACACATTTAACATTTAATGAAATGCACATAAGCAAATTAAAGAGGTAAGTGAGTGTTTTGTATGCATGTCTAGCGAGTTTAGGTTAATATTGTGAGCGTGTGTCAGTCTGTGTTTGTGTTTGTGTGTCAGTCTGTGTTTGTGTTTGTGTGTCAGCCTGTGTTTGTGTTTGTGTGTGTGTGTGTGTGTCTGTGTGCCTCTCCACTGGATTATGCGTGCATATGACCCTGACCTTCTTGATCAGGCTGACAGTCTGCTGGCGGACTCCAGGTGATTGGCCGTTGAGGTTGCTGGGCAGGAAGCAGCGGATGAGGTCCATTTCCTGCGGGGAGGTGGTCTCTGTGCTGCGGTGACTCTCACACACCAGACCCAGGGTATCCATACGCACCTACCCCAACACAATGGACACACATTTATGGACACCAAAAAACAGCGCGCGCGCACACACACACACACCAGACCTACCCGAACACAATGGAGATACATTTATGAACACCAAAAAACTGTGCGCGCACACACACACACACACCCCAACACAATGGAGACACATTTATAGACGAACACCAAAAAACAGCACACACACACACACACACGACCTACCCCAACACAATGGATAGACATTTATAGACGAACACCAAAAAACAGCACACACACACACACACACACACCAGACCTATCCCAACACAATGGAGAGACATTTATAGACGAACACCAAAAAACAGCACACACACACACACACACACACACACACACACACACACACACACACACACGACCTATCCCAACACAATGGAGACCAGGCATGAAAACGGGTCAGGGGTGAAAAAGGTGAGAAGGATATTACCCCTCTAGGGGGGTCCGGGGGCATGCTCCCCCGTAAGAAACATTTTAATATTCCATATTTTAAAGCATCAATCGGATGCATTTTGAGATGCTTTTTTTGCCAACCTGGGGAGAGCTGGAGAAACTTAACTTCAGCCATGAGTCCAAAATGATTATGGCCTTCTTACTAAGTACTATGCACTGATGTCACTGGGTCTAACATACAGTATAAGAGGCACAATGTGGTAAGGGCACCACAAATGGCTTAATGCATAGCCCCCACAAGAGATGGTGGACATGCTGTAACTTAACTTGTCTACTCTTCCATCATGATTGACAGCCAATACCATGTTATGTAATTCAGATTTTAATTGGGGCTGTCAATAGATACAAAAAATTAACTAATTAATCTCACATTTTGAAATTCATTAATCTAAATTAATCGCGATTAAAAGTTTGTTTGACTTCTAAAGACTAAATCTTATAAATTAACGAGTAATCACTTTCAGACAGCGTGTATTTTAGACACTGTTGTTTAATTGTATTTTTTTTAAACACAAAACTACACGCAGAACTGTGTTTTCAAAGAGGCTCAGGCCTATAACTCATACCTATAAAGTGCCAGCCAGGTACAGACTGTGTGCCGCGCAGGGTAGATGTTAAAACGGAAGTAGCCTAGCAGCTGCCAACATAATACGGGCTCTATCAGTGCCTAAAGTGGTCAGTTTGCCACTTATCTCCCATCTGTTTGAGACGTCGATGAATTCCTCTGCACAGTCCTCCGCTGTATGTCGCGAATGTTTTTTTTTTTTTTTACTTCCAATGCAAAAGATCTCAATTTCCATACATTGTCAATAAAATGAGCTGTGACACCCAGGTAATTGTCATTTCTGACTGACGTCCAGTTGTCACCAGTAAGGGCGACGCTGGCAGCTTGTTCGAGGAGCTGAATTTTTCGTGCTCTCTCGCAGTCATACAAGGAATGTATGCGACGGTAAATCGTAAGAATTGTCCCCTGAAGCACTTCGAATCACCTCAGACAGCCCACCGTCCTCAACTATGTTGATGGGCCGACAGTCACCGGCAACCTAAACTGCGTAAGCGTTGGTAACCTTTTCACGGACTGGTCTAGTTATTTTCCTAGTGAAGTCGTGGAGTGTGGGTTGGCGATCATCTAACCTGGGACTGCTTTCTGTCGGGTGCTTTGCATTAAGGTGATAACTTAAAGACGAGCTGCTTCTGTGATGGCTAAATTCAGCTTGACAAATGCTACATTCAACTTTAGTTTTGTCGGTTGTTCCGTCATTTTTACTCTTAAACAGAAACTTTCCGCCCAACAATCCCTCTGCTCTCTCCATCTTCAACTACCGTCTCGGTCTCTCCTATTCCTGACTGCAGGCACGCGGCGGTTTCGTGTCATGTGTCAATGCACATAGGAAGTAAACAACGTTGCGTTAACTGCCTTAAAATATTGTATCGCATTAATCTCGGCCACAATAATCTCATAGATTAACGCGTTAACTTTGACAGCCCTAATTTTAATACATTTTATTGGCAAAGATAACAATTTACAGTTCGTAATACTCTCAGAACCAGGTCATTTTTTCTTCTTTGCCTGAACTACCAGTGTCTTCATGGCCCGCTTTCGCTGTTTTGCCACGTCTCAGCCTCGCCCCTTTCTCTTCTTCAGCAGGCGTGCTTTCAGCTTCTGATGGTGGTCTGCACTGGTGATGCAAGGCAACTTCGCGTTAATATTTCCATGCACTCGCGCTCCCTTCTGGCACGCGCACCTGTTCGCAGGTTCGCAGATTTCTCATCGAATCTACACGATTCACGTAGGTCACCTATTTTGGTTTCAAAACGGCGAATGTCGCCGAAAGGTGAGGGATTTTCATGCCTGGGAGACACTTTTATAGACGAACACCAAAAAACACCACACACACACACACACACACACACACACACCAGACCTTCCCCATCACAATGGAGACACAGTCAAAAACCAACACCAAAAAACAGCGCGCGCGCACACACACACACTAGACCAAGAGTGTCAACATATACATACACACACGCAGACAATATCGTAATATGCACACCTACACACACACCCGGAGTTCCTATACGCAACTGACCATAATGTTACCATATTACAATTGAGCACACAAGAGATACGAGAGCTTCCTCATGAACCTTGCCAAACACCAGAGACACAACTGTAACATGTACAACCAAAGTGCCAAAGACACAACTGTAACATGTACAACCAGAGTGCCAAACACCAGAGACACAACTGTAACATGTACAACCAGAGTGCAACACTGTTATTTGTGAGATGATGGGGATGTGAGATGAATCAAATTTTCTAACTACGGTTTTACGATTTTCGAAACAAGATACTCAAGATAAAACGACTGCGTCACATTCCGTTTCACAGCGGTGCTCTCATTTTGTCTTGTGTAATAAATCCAGCGCACCCCTTCCCTTCACAGCAGTGCACTTTCGCCCTTCCCTAAAAGCCCAAACGCACTCTCAGCCAGGCTGTGACATTTTAAGTTCAGCTCAAGATGACGGATAGAAATCCTTTACAAACCCCTCAAACACAAGTGTCATATTGGTTTCATCCAGCAGTTCTACTGCTGACTGTTTGAAGACACCAGGTTATGTTTGCTTTCATTCCTTTTGATTTTCTTTATTCATTCTCTACCCCAAAAATGAATTCCAACCTGTGTTTCAAGCGTTGCCAAGCAACTAATATTGTTACACTGCAGCCAAGTTGCGTCAGAGAGGCTATTTGTGCAAATGAATCTTCACTTTAAATGTTAACTTGTACATTCCCCCAACTTCATTCACTCCCTTGCCTCACCCTAAAACTGTCAAATGTAGCGTAATAAAATCACTGGCTGCCATTCTGCTCTCTTACTTGGAATGAATGGAGTGTTTATGTTGTACAATTCAATGGCTGAAGTATATCACACGCGGAGTTATTACTAGCGGTGAGAGTGAGGTTGTTCCAGGATATCCCCGCTCATGGAATGCCTCTTGTCCGTTCAGTAATTAATAAATCATTCCACCAGATCTAACTGTTGTATAATATATATTATTATTTATAATATACTTTATTTATCTTTTTTACATTCTTTTTTTCTTCGGTGTTGAGCAAGGAAATCCACTGTCAAAAAGACAAGTGTTTTTAGAAGTTCAATAAATGCACGATGTTTCCAAAGTCAATGAGTAATCAAGTGAAATAATCGTGATCTCAAAATTGCCCTAAATAATCGTGATTATGATGTTTGCCATAATCCAGCAGCCCTACTAGATAACATTGACACAAATAATAATGTATGACAAAGGCACAGCAAAGCGACACAGTGGTTGGTAGCTACAGTAGTGTTGATGGAATGATGGTCTACTGATTGAGCAGTGTTGAGCTGTAATTGGTGCAGAGGATCTGAACAGGTGTGTGTCTCACCTGGTCGTGTTTGTGCAGGAGGGCGTGTCTGAGGAGAGGGAGGGGCACTAGTCCCCCCCAAAGCCGCTCCTCTGAGGGCCGCATCACCCCCTGAGCCCGTGCTGCTCGGAGACACGTCATCAGGGCACCAACTGCACCACGACTGCCTACTGGGCCTACACACACACACACACACACACACACACACACACACACACACACACACACACACACACACACACACATGCAGCAAACACAGACACAAAGCATAAATATTCAACAGATTTAAGTTAGTATGAAATCTGGAGTTTGTATAGGGGTATGAGAGTACAAACCTAGTGTGTGTGGACTACATGCATGTGCACACATGTGATTTATAAAGTTGAGTACTCATCTGCAGTATGCAGTATACAGTATGTGTTTATGTGTGTCTGTATGGGTGAATCTGTGAGAGTGTGCCCCTGTGCCTTGACTTCGAGGGAGAGTGTTCAAAAATGTGTGTATGTGTATGCATGTATTATGAGTGTGTGTGTGTGTGTCCTTCCCACTCACCTGCAGCAGTGGGCGGGGTCTCCTGCAGGGCCTGTACCATGTGACTCAGACTGGGGGGGTTACATCGGAGAAGCTTCGGCAGGAAGTAGTCCAGGATGTAGGTGGTCTGGTCCAGCTTGGCCTTACACAGCACCTCCAGCAGGGGGCGCACCCAGATGCGGTGCCACTCCTCCATCCATGCCTCTGGACTCCCAGCCGTCTCCCCGGCCTCCCCTTCACTCAGCTGGGCCTTGTGGCTGATGAAAAGCCTCTCCAGGAGATCGCTGGCATAGGGCGCCAGCGTCTGGTCTCCCATGAGGCCGAGCAGGCGGGTGGGGAGCAGGGGCTCGAGCGTCAGCAGATACCCGGCGCCCATATGCTCCACCAGGCACGCCAGCGAGCCGTACTTCCCCCGCATGTGCCACTCCAGCGCCAGCAGGCCCTGCGTCAGACGCATGATGTAAGGGTCGGAGGTCAGAGGTGAGGACGTGAGGGCGCGGTTGTCGTTCTCGAGGCCTGCTGAGGCCTGGTGGAGTGACAGAAGGTTCCGGAAGAGGGAGCGCGTCTGGTGGCGGACGCCGTCCAGCGGGTGCTCCCAGTGGGCGTAGACGTGCTCCAGGAGGCGGGATGTGAGCGCGGCATCCCCACGCACGGCCGGTGAGAGGAGAGGGGGTTGCGTCGCCCCCTGCAGGGCTTCCAGAGCAGCGCCACTCCACAGGGTCAGTATGCGTGCCACCACCATGGCAGTGCTGGACTCCTTCACACTGTGTACAGTAAACATGCAATGACTATGTGAATAAATGAGTAAATCTATTTTACAACTCTTTTTACAGTACATAGTATTTACAGTCAGGACCTTCCACAATAATTAGTTTAACAACATTAAATAGATTCTCATGATAATAAACCAAAATGCATAATATAGTAGTAGAATACAAATAGTATCATAATTGAGGCAGACACTAACTATGGGCAGTAGGGAAATAAGACTATGCAAGACACCCTTAACCCTAATCCTAATACAAAAAAAAAAAGAAATGGATAAACAATCGAGTTCTTCTGAGGGATAATTACATCTTCACCATCTGATAGTCAAAGCTCATTATAGTGACCTCTGACCCCAATGACCTTTGATCCCTCCATGCCCCCTCACCTGGTGTCCAGATCCAGTATGGCGTGTGGGATGAGCAGCAGCAGGGCTTCGGCCTGCGGGCCCAGGCTCCATCCCTTCCAGCTGAGCATGGCCAGCGCCCCGTGGCACAGGTAGACAACCAGCGCCGCCGGGCGACCCGCCTCGTACAGACCTGCGCTGCTCTCTCTCAGCCATGAGGGGGCGCTCTCGAGATCACGCTGCTGGGTGCACTGTAGCAGACCTGCAACCTAAAACCATATCAGACATTAAATGATTGTTGGAATACTTTAAAAGAAGAAGACGAAGAAGGTAGAATATATTCATGGTTTTTATTGCTATTCTTATATTGTACCATTACGTTGGTGCTGGTGTGACGTGTACTTGTCTGTTGAGTTGAGCTGGATGGATAAAATCCTATTTTATGCCAATGTAGTTTGAACATAATTTCCCTCCCAAACTAAAGCAATACCATTGGACAATACAATCCCATTCATTTCTACTGTTAATATTAGGGATGCACCGATACCGATACCAGTATCGGTGCCGATACTTCGTTAAAATACTCGTACTCGTTTTTGAATTGCCGATACCAAGCACCGATACCACTCATCAGTATTTCACTGCATCAAACTGGCCGGGCTATGCTGACACAAAATGTGATTTATTGTCCTACCTGTCCTACCACTCTCTGCCAGACTAGTAAGTAGCTTATTTGCCGTCTTGTGTTGCATTTGCTTGATGTTTGACTGTGTTAGGAAAGTTTGTCATAGTGTCAAAGTATTTCAGTATACAGGTTTCGCTAAATTTAGCTGCTAGCATCTCGTTAGCGATTAGCAATTCCGTTGAGCTGCCTTAACGGCGATTTGGGCTCATTTTAAGATAAATGACGACGACAGGAGTAAGGCACAGTGTAAGATCTGCACTGCTACGGTGTGGAGGGGCGGAAAGGAAAGTACTTTGTTTAACACAAGCAATTTGATTAAACATCTGAAGACACACCATAGTGCTAAGTACACAGAGTTCACTGATGCTAGTGGCGCAAGACCGAAGCAACCAATCTTAACTGACGTCTTGCAAAAGAAAAAAACGCGCACGCACACAGAGAGAGAGAGAAAGACTGTGCCACATAGGTGATTGGTGAAGTGATTGTTTGTGTACTTGAGCAGGAGATTCTTCTGATCCTTTTGTAACTGAAATGTGCTCTTGTGCTAATCCAGTAATAGTTCTGTTCACTTTTTGTTAAGTAGACTGTGTTGTTAACTATGCAGCAAATTGAATTGCCTTTATCTGGTTATATTTGCATTTTGTCTCATGTGATGATATTGTCTGTTTGAAGGCTTTTTTTGTGTGTTAAAACCAGAAAGCTCTGTTTATTTTTGGCTTGGGATAGCCTTCTGTTAATTTTGTACTATAGGCTTGACATAATCTGCAGAGGATAAAATAAAATCTGCCTCCAAATTAATTGCACTTTCATGGAGACCAAATCTAAGAAGTATCGGTATCGGTACTCGGTATCGGCAAGTACACGAATAAAAATACTCATACTCGTATCGGTTTGTAAAAAAGTGGTATCGGTGCATCCCTAGTTAATATTGCTATTATTGATGACTCTCACCTCTTTGGCCACATCCTCTTCGTTCTCCGTCACAGACCTGATGAGCAACACCACCGCCATCCCAGCAGTACTCTGCACTGACTGAATAAACTCCTCTACAGGGAAGAGAGAGACACAGAAGATCAGGTGAGGGAAGGACGGTGACATAGAAAAATCTAATACAAAGCCAGGAGAACTACAGTGACAACCACCAGCATGGTACTGTTCAGAATTAGAAAGGATTTTCAGAGCGAAATCCTATAATGCTGAGAAACGAAGAACCCTTCATGTAAAAACCAAGGGGTTCTTCAAACGAAAGAACTAAAGAGAAAATGCCATGGTTCCAGACTGCACCCTCTCTATGAATAAAAGGTCCCCTGAGGTGATCTTCAGCACCGTGCCAGCTCACCGTCTGTGAGGATGTGTGTGTAGCAGTTCATCAGGCCACTCAGTGCCCGCTGGAGAGGGCATTCAGATCCTGTCGTCTTCAGACCGACACCCAGGAGCTTCTGGGTCCTCTGCAGTACCAGCATAGAGGCCTTCACCGCCCCCAGGCAGGAGTACATCAGCTGGGCCTGGACAACGTGCCGCCCTGAGAGGGTCCTGGAGGAAGGGCACGCATGGGAGTCAGAGTCAAAGCTGGTACCGACCAGTTTCCCCTAAAGAGTTCATTTACATCAGGCTACAGAGGCGTTAGAGAACACGGCCGAATACATGTTTAGAACCAACAGATTTACCTGTTCAGATTGAGGTGTTCACTTAAAGCTTTCTGGAAGAACTGAAGCACTGAGGAGAGGAAACACACACACAGAAGATGCATGAAATTTCATCAACCATATTCACACACAGTAATGTTGGGTTATCAACTGCAAACCTGCATCAACCATATTCACAAAATGACAGGGTTGTTTACAGTATTTTTATTCTGATTCTGGTTTCCAAATAACACATCCATGTATGCTGTAACGCATTTAGCTTCTCATGGCTTTCCATAACTTACCATCTGTCTGTAGAATTTGAATACACCTCTCGCCTGTAGGACAAAAAATACAGTTCAACATTAAATTGGGCATTTGAAGTTCAAGGCGAGTAAAATCAATACGAATGGAGACCTGTAAACCCCTCACCCACGATGTGTGCATGCATCATAACCTTAGCATCTGGTTAACTATGAGGCAGGCACAGTATGTAAAGTCATCTAAGACTCACCTATGGGAAATCGATCCAAACAGGAAGTGACCGTGTCCGTGAGGTTTGTGTAGTGTTCCGAGCCCAAAGACGACAGACCATCAGACAGAGCCACAGACAGACAGACAGCAGTCTGCTCCTGCAACCACTCTGGAACTGATCCCAAAGCGCTGGGGACGGACAGGAAACAGAAAAATGAAAGTCAGGAAATGAAAACGTTATGGTTACTTTTTTTGGCGTGCTCTCGTGAAATAATAACAATGCACTCAGAAGTGGCGCGTGCTGTGAGGACAAGGGAGACATTGATAAGTTCAGATATTTTAGTTGGAGAGTACCATATCCAAAAAGTGTTCGCTGCAGACCGTATAGCCGTCGTTTAATCAGCAGGTGCTTCTTAATGCACAATAGAGTCCAGTGTAGTACATTTTTTCATGTAACAGTGGATATCTGCTCCAATGTATTTCACAAAAGAGAATGTGAATTATATAATGCATCAATGCAGGCCTCACAGAAATGCCTTTATGATCATTATCCACACAGCTTCTCTGACTGAGGCCTCAATGAGTACGGGGGCCTCTGTACTAAGCAAGTTTCATTCAACACATTACAGAGATTCCCTTAGGCACTACCTGGCAGTGGCCCTCTTCAGGGGGTTCTTGGCCTGGACGGAGATGAACATCACACACAGGGCCTCCACGCTGGCCTGGAGGAGAGGGGCTGGTGACGGGCTGTTATCAGGCTGAGGTGTATCCTCCAACATGGCACCAGCCTGGCAGGACAACAGAGGTGAGTCAGAGACAACTGAGGCTCAAACGCCTTTACAGAACATGTGGATGCAAGTGCCAAGATATGTCCTTATATGGCCTGAACATAATAAGTCTAATAAAGAAACCTCAGCGAATGTACTGTGGTAATAGACTATTGTAATGAATTGACAAGGATCAATGTTTACACCACACAGGCCTCCATATTAGTGTCCTGTTGCAGATGTACTGGAGGGAGTTCTCCAGGAACTGAGGTGGCACGCTAATACTCAGCAGGCATGTGTCCGTCAATCTGAATTGGACTGCATCAGAACTTGACGGCAAACAACAGCCTGAACACAATCTATGCAAGTCAATCTACTCTCATCCTTCATTTGACTTGACTTGGCTAATTTCAAGTAGCCTTAAGCAAAACTACAATGTACTAGCAACATTTAAGGTCTTTATGTAAGGATTTTATTACAATGCACTTCTCATTCGCCTGCTGCACATATAAGAAGTACACTCTACTTACGTATTAGGTACACAATGTCAACTGAAATGCAATGTGACTGTAGTTCACTGTGGTAAAGATAACACTACTGGCACATGAGGTGAACACACCTTCTTGATCAACTGGATCTGCTGGACCGGGTCAGTCAAACCCAGACACTCCAACAATGTCTGAGCGAGATCCGTGTCAGTGGCATTTCCCTCAGCAGCGAGGGAAGCTGAAACACACACACACACACACACACACACACACACAAACAGTAGTACACGTGGACTTTATCACAGCCAACCATAACAACCCTCCATTGGCTAGTCAATTACTCACTTCGTAGTCTTTCCAATTTAGCATCGTCCAGCACCACAGCTTCCACTTTGGCCGTCTTCTTCTTGACCACCATGACGGAGTCTACAACACGACAACTTTCAATGACTAACCCATCTCAAACCACTTCAGAGGCTAAATCATTACATCCATATCAAGGAGGACATCAGTTGTTATTTTTACAATAAGTCATCGCCTTAACAGTAATCTGGCAAAGTGAGTCAAACCACTTCAGTGCACTTGACATATCGCAGACTGACTGACTACCGAGTCACTACTAACCATTCCGTGAAAATATCAAGAAAGTATGTTTATTGTTAGAGGAAGGCGACTTGTGGTCATGATTTCCCCAGAGTTTATTGTGTGGTATAACGTTAGAAGGCAAGGGCTTCAGTGATTCAGGATAATAAGATTGAAAACTATCACTGAATAACGTTACGAAGGTTGTATTGTTCTAATGTGCTGTGAAATAGTTGTGAAACTCATACAGTTATTATCTGACACCACAAGAAGGTTATTGAAAACTCAAAACTGCTGTCTTGATTTATAAGTAAGCTTTCGCATATGCATGAACGAACAAGTCAGTAAAGTGAACTGCTACCTAACGTTAGCTAGCAAGCTATACGGTTTTGGTGCAAATATGAAAGTATGGTTTAGTTTGCATACTGCTAACTGTGTAGCGCTTGTATTTGCTCAGCTTGTACATGAACCCAAACTGGCAGCAAATATAACTTACCAAAATATTCCTTCTAACAACAGCTAAATCCGCTTTCTTGCATTAATGTGAGACTTGCACATCAGAAACAGCGGTACATTTTCGTCTGCTACACGTGTGAAACGTCAATTCCGGATTCATGTGAGTCCCACCCAGTCTGAACGCTGATTGGTGTACAATTACAGTTTCTTCAAGTCTAGTTGTGATTGGATAATAATCGAGTCAATTGAAATACCATAACTCACGAAGGCAGATCTACATGAGTGCACCTAGAATGTATGGGATAGGGCAAGGCTTCCACAAGTCACGCCCTTAAGCCCTCCTGTTTTCATACTTGGTCAGGGAATGCTGAAATGAAAACTTTGAGATGGAAAAGAAGCCTCGACTTTATTCCAAAATGAGGTTAATATGACAGAAATAACTGGGACACCGCGGCATTTGTATGTGACATGGAGTGAGTGCGGGGGCATCTTCTAAATAGCATCTGCTGTATACCGGGTGAGTATAAACTTTAACATTTCGAATACTAGAACATTATTTGACAGTAGCCTATGGCTGTCATGTTGTTTTTCCAAGACGAAAATAATAAGTTTTTTCCCCAGGACACGTGTATTGTTTTAAAACGACTTGAAATATGTTGGCTAAAAGTTTGTAAAAATCTAATCTAAACGATCTTGAATTCGTTAGATTTATATTTTATTATCTACTTTAGATGAAATTCACACGCTTCATCACGGAAAGTGTATTCTGACTATATAGTCATGGAATAGTCTGGCATCACCGCTTGCAAACGTCGTGAATTTAAACTGTGAATAGTGTTAAATCTGTGGATCAATAATTTAAGAGATCACTGATCGTCGTTCCAGAAGTCTAGAATCTATCTCAATCAATCTTTCCTCTCTTTTTTTCATTTTAGCGATCACATCTTAAATAACTAGTAGGTCTAACCCGTTTTTGTAGTCTACTACATCATAATAAAGTATTCTAGATGGTTCTAAAACGGTCGAGCACCATTTTCCTTGAAAGCTGACAGACAAATTCATACCTAATCGTGGAGTTTAGAGGGCAGTCACGTCTATTGTAAACTCAATACATTTCCATAGAGTGCGTGTCAATAGGCTCTACAAATAACCCACACAGCAAAGACAGTTCAACAGTAGGCCTACACTTTAGTCTAATATGCATGTATGGAAAGTGAAAAGTAAAGATATAGAATTGTGAAATGTTGGATTTAAAAAAATTCCAAACAACTGGCCGTCAGAAACAGAAGTTTCCAATGGCAATACACATAGCATATAACATATGTTCAAAATAATAATATTTTCTCTCACATGCTTAGGCACACATCACTCTGGGGGGCACGCAAATAGCACAGACAGACACAGACACACACACACACATAGAGAGAGGGTTCTAACTGTTAAGTGTACCACACAGGAAGTGGGCACAGATAGGATGACAGCTCTCCTCCCTGTCCCTTGGGGCAAACAGCATTGTGGGAAGAAATCCCCCACAGGAAAACTGTTCCTCACTGATGAAGAGTTCTCACTTGTGATGGCAAAAATAAGGGCTTGGAAGTTAAGCCTGTTTATATTCAAATGGATTCACAATAGTTTTATCCAACAAGACACTGAAAGAGTTAAAGGCAAGCTCAGTGTGGAGTAGTGACAAACTCTCTTTAGTCCAGTGCAGACATCTTTGCAATGAACTGGTGCGACACAGTGATTCAGAGAGAGAAAGGAGGAGATAATAGAAGAGAGATACACAAACAGCACCAGAGAGGAGAAAAACAAAAACAAAGAGATGAGTAAAGGGGAGTACAGGGAAGGAGAAAGGGAGGATGAGAGTGATTGACGAAAAGCATCGCAAGGAGAAAAAGAGAGAGGGAGGAGAGGGAGTGGAAGACCACAGTCTTGTTATGGAGTTTGGTGAGATAAGCAGCTGAGTCATGATTCACTTTCGTGGACAGTATCAGCAGCCACTCCGTTCATATCAGGCTGGTGATTTGTGGATGCTTCTCTCCTCACCTACCCAGTGGCCATCTTGGCTCAACGGCATGCTGTTTCCATCAGGCCGGATGGCGTCATGGTCTTGATGTTGTTTACCACAACAGCCCACTGAAAACAGTTAATTGCCCTCCACACCACTTTTTCCCCCCGTTGCTTTGTGAGCAAGCCAAGAGAGTAATGAGAGCCTGGGACTATAAAACCCGTTTCTTAGCCACTGCCACTACTACTTCTTCTTCTTCTTCTCCTTCTTCTTCTTTGCTTTAATTCTTTTTCTCTTTTCTTCTACTTTTTCTGACTTCTCTCTCACTCTGTCTTTCCACTCGCCATGTTTTCACCTCTGTGGCCATGTGTTTCTCATAACAGAAATTCTTACAATGGAAACTTGTAGCAGTGTGCACCAGAGCTGGCTGTGGAAATGTGTTTTGGTAAGAGCCAGTATGTGCAGAACGCAGCCCAGCCCGGCCCAGCCCTGCACAGAGCAGAGCAGGCAGGGGAGGGAAAGAGGGAGAGAGAGGGAGAAATAGAGGATGATGGAAAGAGAGAGAGTGAGGGAGTAAAAGAGAGGAAGAGAGAGAGATTTATATTTTGTACATATGCCCCCCCGCTTCACATGTTTTGACAGTGATGCACAATGTTATGGTCATGCCCGTTAAGCTTCTTTTAATGTGAGAGGGAGAAAGGGAGCAGAGAGAGATTGAGGACTAAAAAAGGGGGAAATATACTCACACAACACACACTAGAGTCCCTGTTTCCCCCCAAACTGACCAGGGGACTTTGTTATGAGTCTCACCCACTATTTCTGTCTCCCTCACTCTGTCTCTCACTCAATCCGTCTCTGTTTCTCTCTCCTCCCCCCCCCCCCCCCCCCCCCCACCTCTCGCTCAGTCCTTCTCTCCATCTATTTGTCATTTGCTCAGTCCACCAGAGGAAATTAAACAGATGTCCTTAAACAACTCTTTAGCGGCAGACACTCCAACTGTCTAAACTGGTTGACATCAGAGGCATGGACTCTCTCCCCTGGCGATTCAAGCAATAGCAATGATCACACACTGCCACAGAGCAGAGTTGATGCTAACGGCTTAATGCTTCATTTTTAAAACATTCAGGTCTGAGTAAACCTTGAGTTTGCTGTTATTTCAACAATGTGCCCCTTCTACATGAATTCTTGAAGGGAAAGAGATTGTGAGGTATACAGTTATTTAGAAATTCCAGCAATTAAGAAAGAAAGCATTAACAGACTCCAGCTGCCAATTCCAGGTCAAATGGCACTGTCCATGGACTACTGTGTTCCACTTTAATATTAAGTGCATATATGTTTCTATCATGTTTGTGTAAGAATAGTCACAGAAATGATGTGATCTCATTCCCTCACAGTGCTGTGTGTTGTTAGACAGGTAGTACACATTATTTAGGGCCTGTAAACTATGTGTAGGAGGCATAGGAGTGATTCTATTTTGGCTGAGGCATCCAGTGATTCAGTGATTTCTGACAGAATTTATGACTAAATGGTCATGTCAAACCTAACCATCTCTCTCTCCGTCTGTCTCTGCTTCCCCCCCCGCACTCTCTGCCCTTTTCTCTCTCTCTCTCTCTCTCTCTCTCTCTCTCTCTCTCTCTCAGGGGTGGGGGCCAGGCAGGATGGCAGAGGGGGAGGACTGCTCCACCATCTCTGACTGGAAGGAGAGATGCATCACCTTGGAGACGCTCCTTTTCAAATTCCGGGAGCAGATCATGAAAATCCGCCAGCTCACTGCCGAGAAGGTCAGCTTCAGGAATCCCATGTGCCCTTCCTTCAGTCTATCTTTTCTCTCCCTAAGACTTTCGTGTCACTCTCTCTCCCTCTCTGTCTCTCTCTCTCTGCCTCTCTCTTTCTGTCTGCCTCTCTCTTTCTGTCATGGACAGTTGGTCTGTCTCTCCAATAGTTCTGTCTGTCTGTCTGTCTGTCTGTCTGTCTGTCTATCATCTTCATCTCCCTCTCTCATCCATTCATTGAAACTATCATTTCCGTAGCCCCATAGGACATGTACAGCCCATGCTGATCATTATGGAACAAGGATGTGGTTTCTTCTTCATGGTCTCCACGCCCTCTCTCCTCTCTCATGTCTCCGTCTCCTACACACACTTTCATCCACAGAGGCTTCTTCGCATGTGAAAATCATTCACTAAGAGCTCCTTTCATATGATTTGCTGCACAATTGTGGGCGGCTAAGGCAAGCCAGCTCTTTTGTTGACAACTGTGGCCCTGGAGGGTGTATTCGGTAGAGGCTTGGGTGGCACTTTTGGGTGGTGATTGTGTTCTTTTTCCTCGTACCTATTCTTTACATGAGTCTGATAGTGTCCTTCCTCAGGCTGCAGATATTGTGTGTGTGTGTGTGTGTGTGTGTGTGTGTGTGTGTGTGTGTGTGTGTGTGTGTGTGTGTGTGTGTGTGTGTGTGTGTGTGTGTGTGTGTGTGTGTGTGTGTGTGTGGATCATGCCTTCTGCCTCTATATACTTCTGTTCTGAGAAAGTACTGCTTGGTGCCGAATAGAATGATGAGATTTGACCTTGCGGTCTGAAGCCTGACGGTGTCCATCCTCTCTGATAATGGAGGAGGCCAATGCTGCTCCCATCCGTGTCTCCTCTCTGTGTGAGACATGACCTCCTCACCTTAACTGAGACTGATGAAGAATAGAGTCTATGCTGGGCATGTGAGCGGTGTGCTGGTGATCCCGATGGTTATCCTGGGGTGGTCATTACTATGGTTAGCATGATTGAGACTCTGTTGGTTAAAGTGCTCCTGCATATGCACTCATGTCACACACAAGCACACACACACATGCACAGAAAGACACAGACACAGAAAACACTCAAATGCACTTACATACATACACACACACACACACACACACACATTTCCAAACACATACAGATGTGCCATTTAATATTCACATGCATATTCTTTGACATTTGCAGGCAGGGAAAACAGGGAAACTGTTGAGACGGAGCAGCATTTTGTCAGCTGACTAGCGGGTCATTTTTGTTAGGGCTTTCCATTGTACACAGACACACACACACACACACACACACACACCTACACCCACACACACACACACACACACACACTATGCCCCGATCAGCCAGCTCTTTGAAATGTGTCCTGATGAGTATTTGCCATGGCAGAGATCAGGTCAGATGTCCCGGTGTGAAGGGTGAGGAGTCGCTGGCCTTAGCCTTGGCACCTACGTGCTAAACAACCAGAATGTATGAAGAGTGATGGAGTAAAGAGAGACCTGAGTGGAGACCTGAGAGATGCAGAGGAGGACGGGCAAATGTGACTGGCGTTAGGGTACCCGACACAGGGCATTAAAAGGGCATTATTCCCCTTACTGACCAGTTTCATGTGTCCCCCATGGATGTCCTCAGACCGCAGTTTCGGTGCACACTGGTGGAATATGGGTGAGGTCACATGGTATCATAAATTAAAAGGATCTGCCTAGGAACATGGATGGACTGATATGTTTGTTAAGCTAACCTTACTTGAATGGCTCATTTTCCCCCACTCTAATCAACAGATGAACAGTTAGCTTGTGAACAGACCGGCGGGCTGTATGACTAGGGGAAAGCATCTGTGCCCTTTGGCATCTTCAGTGGCACCGTCCCAGATGAGGGCATCAGACCCTGAGTCAGTTTCAGCTGGGGGCATCTCTGTGTGCCAGTGATGTGTTTTACCATCACAGTGTTCAGTGCTCTGCTCTGGTGTTGCGTGTGTGTGTGTGTGTGTGTGTGTGTGTGTGTGTGTGTGTGTGTGTGTGTGTGTGTGTGTGTGTGTGTGTGTGTGTGTGTGTGTGTGTGTGTGTGTGGTGATGTGTGTGGTAGTGTGTGAAGATTATGGTCAAATACTGTGGCAGGCACAGGCATTTCTTTATATGCCTCTCAGCTTTTCTGTATATATATGGGTGTGGTGTGTCACATGCCTGTGTGTTTTGAGTATATGCTCCAGTGTGTGTGTATGTGTGTGTGTGTCTGTGTGGCTGACTGTATGTCTGAATGCAGGCCTGTTTGGTTGTGTGCCTGTGTGTGTGTGTTTGCCTGCAACATGTAAAGGCAAGCAAGTCTGCTTCTTTCCGCTTCACCGTGGCCTAGTTCTGCAGAGTCCAGTCTCTGGAGACTATGAATTAGAGACTAACCCAAACACTCCTGTCATCATAGCACCCCCCCCCCCCCAAAACACACACACACACACACACACACACACACACCAACCCAGTACAGTGCATTCTGGGAACTCTCTTATGGAGGAGTGCAGAATGACTGGCTCTGGCCAGAGTATTTGTGTCTGATCTGATCTCTCTAGTCCAGTTTCACTGCGGGTACTTCAGAGCTGATGCTGCAGAAATGGGCTCGTCAGAAAACAATGGAATCCTTGAGCTGAATCCATTGGTTTGGGTGCTGGCTGTGGACCACCCTGGACAGAGGAGCCTGTGAGGCTCAAAGCTCTCCACATAATGGATGTGTGTTTGTTCATTCCCTCGCTGTGGCTTTAAGGTTCTGTGTTGCTGGTGTGATGGTTGTCTCCCTCCCATTAATCCTCTACAGACAGACAGACAGACAGACACACACACACACACACACACACACACACACACACACACACACACACACACACACGCAAAAACTCTGAACTCCGAACT
>NC_045164.1:7838441-7848441 GCF_900700415.2 Clupea harengus | reverse complement strand
AAATCACAACAGGACCATGTGTGTGTCTGTTTGAGTGTGTACATATTTCTGTATGCCAATGGTATGTGTGTGTGTTTGTGAGTGTATATGTACGCATACACATGAGCTAATGTGCATCTCTGTCCGTGTGTGTGAGTGTGTTTGTGTGTCTTTCTTGTTTGCTGTACTCGTGTGTGTGTGTGTGTGTGTGTGTGTGTGTGTGTGTGTGTGTGTGTGTGTGTGTGTCTAGGTCCAGTGGATGGAGGAGCATCTGAAGGCAGCGGATGGGAAGGCTGGTGACTCTGAGCTGCACCTCCTTAAACACTGTCAGGAGCTCCAGTCCCTGCTGCAGGGGAAAGATGACCTCATCACAGGGCTCGAGCACCAGCTGGAGGAGCAGGTGTGTGTCTGTGTGTGAGTCTGGCTGTGTATCTTGCTGTCTGTCAGTGAGTGAGTGTGTGTGTGTGTGTGTGTGCGCCTGTTTGTTACTGTGTGTGTGCATAAGGGGCTGTATGTAGGCCTGACTAGCTGTTGGCTAGCGGGCTAAATCCGAGCAGAATTCCCACCCCAAGCAGATTGGGGGCAGTATTTATGTTTGCACACCCCTATCCCTTCATAGTAAATTGGGACAAAGTGTCTGAGGCTTAAGACTACATGTAACATGAAAATCTTTATGTAATTGAATGATATCTAGGCTACCATTACTGTCTCCTTCAACATCAATTGATATTTATGTTACATTAACTTACGTCAAGGCAAACAGACCCTTTTGAGCAAGCTGATCATCTAAGCATTAGTGTTAATCAGTGGGCTTGCTACTGAGCTTCTTGTTGATACTATCTACAGGGTAGCCATGCTTACTTGGATCAATCCGTAAATTCAATCCAGCACTCTGAAAATCAGTTTTTTGAGCATTACATTTCTCCACAAATTAACAAGCACTTTAACTGTCATTATTTTAGCCTCTGAAATCAGATATTATATCTATTAAAAACACATTCCTGACTGTGTGTTCTTTTGCCAAACAATGTCACCCTTGCTCTGCCTTGCTCTTGCATGCTAACGTTGGTGGATATATGGGCAACACAGAGCATAGGCGTTTTTGACATTACCTCAATATGGTTATTCCTTCATATCCTGTTGCTACTTCTACTTAGTTTTGAATGTTTTAAACTAACATTCTTACATATAGCACCTTTAACTATGCAGGTCTTCTACTGAGGACCTTCCTGATCTATCCTGTAGGCTGTAATGAGTAAAGAATTTGCCTGACACACTCTGATAAAGGTCTGCAGACTTATCTTAACTCATGACAACACTTCACTTCACCTATCCACGACAGACAGAGCTTTCAAACTGCTCAGGTCTAATCCACACTTCAACAGAACGCAAGCTGTTGAATGTTTGAATTCCCATCAGTGTGTTCCCCATACTGAAGGCTTTAATGGATGTTTGTCTTGGTGTCCACATCAGAAGCAGATCAGAGTGCAGGATGCCAAGACGGTGGAGGAGAAAGCAGCGAAGATCAAAGAATGGGTGATGCTCAAATTGAAAGAGGTATGTGTGTGTGTGCATTTGTATATTTAGTCATATGATAGCTAGTGTGAGTGTGTGTGTGTGTGTGTGTGTGTGTGTGTGTGATAGAGATTAGGTGAAATTGAGAGAATACATAAGTTTAAGCACAATATGAATATATGTATTAAAACTGATTTTAAGTAAGCTTAATGTAAGCATGTTTTGTGGGTGTAGTTCGAGACGGAAAACACCACTCTGAGGGAGACTAACCAGCAGCAAGGCGCTCAGATACTAGCTCTGCAGAAGCAACTACAAGGTACACACGCATGGAAACACACTCATCCACACACACACACACACACACATACCCTCATTGTTCTTTTTCTCACACAAATTCTCTTTGCTCCCTCCATCTTTCTTGCCCATCTCAGTCCTGGAGCAGATGCGGTCCGGTGGTTCTGTCCCGTCTCGGCCCGGCGAGGCGCACCGTCTCAGTAGCCTGACCTTCGGCTGTTTCCAGGTCCGGGGAAAGAGCCCGCAGGTCCTGACTGGACCGCACTCCGCCCAGCGGCCCGTCTGCAGTGACCCAGCAGTCCCCAGGAGCACAGACAGGAGAACCTCCCCAGGTGAGGGACAGGGGGCGCTGTTGGGTCATCTGTAGTTTCAGACTCAGCCAGAGGGTGTGGCACAGTGGAGTAATATCAGATGCATATCACTTACAAATCTGGGGGACAACATGGGTTCAGGCCAGTTCTGCTGTCACTGGATGCCATGACTGCAATCACAGCAATACTTGTGGGAAACACAGATGAACAGGTTTATCAAATGGTGTGGTTATCACAGGTGTATCCCCACACGTGATTTTGTTTACTGAGACAGTCAGTGTATTTGACCAAGAAATAGTTGCTTAGCGTAAGAGTTTAATTGAGGTTAATTTGGGGTACTGTAATTGTTTTGAAATAGTCTTATATTATTTAGGTGAATCACATATTTGCAATCTGTAGCTATTTCATGAGTTTGATGGAAGTGTCTTTGGCATCTGTCTCTCTCTAGAGCGGGATCCCCCAGAGGCATCGGCAGAGGCAGAGGATCAGTCCTGTGACCCCTCAGACGTCCCCAGACTGGAGGCCCGTGGCGAGGGGGACCCCAGCAGAGGTGGGGGCTCACCGTCCCGTGGCGCGGACTCCTCTGCGGCCTCCCGGCCCGGCAGCGAGGCGTACCTGACGGCGTCGGATGACAGCAGCTCGCTCTTCGACGAGGACATGCAGCGTGCCGAGCGCCCCACCCTCGTGCTCCACCCTCACCACCTCCTCCCCGTCGGGGATGCCGATGATGACGATGACGACGATGACGACGGACCCAGCAACGCCAACGGCAAAGGCAACGACACCGCCTCCCCCGACGATCTGAGCCGCCGGTTCCAGTCACAGCGGCTCGACTCGTCCTCGTGGTCTTCTGGTGACGCCACACTCAGCCCGGGCCTGCCGCCCGCCCTCACCCCGAAACGGCCCACGCCCAGCCGCGATGCCAACGCTGACCCGGCGTCGCCCAAGCAGCCACGGCTGCGCATCCCCGTGGCGGGGGCATCGGTAGACACCGGCCTCGCCAAGAGGCACCTCAGCCAGCCGATGCCCCTGCCATCGCCGCTCCTGGTCATGGAGGCGGGGCGAGGGCGTACGCACACGCGGAACGCCATCAGCATGCTGCGGCCGCCGCGGCCACAGGAGACAGACCTCGACCAGGAGCAGGAGGAGATGGAGACGGGAGGAGAGGAGGAGCAGGGGGAGGAGGAGAAAGGAGAGAAAGAGGAGAGGGAGAAAAAGATCAGCCTAGTGCCAACAGAAGTGCCCGCCAAGATGGCTGTGGTGGAGACTGAAGCGCCCCAGTCACCCCCAAATTCAGTGCCTGCGAATAAACCACCCACACCCCCATTACATCGCTTCCCTTCATGGGTAAGTGTGTGTGTGTGTGTTTGTGTCTGGAGTGTTTGAGGGAAGCAATATTTAGTCTTTGCAATATATAATTGCACGTGTAGGCTATTTGTACAATACTATTTGCACTATAATTTAGGGATTATGTATGGTATTCTACATCACAATGTATTTCCCAGCAATTCAGCATTTTCTATGACATTATATGTGACATTATATTATTGGTGGGTTTTGATGGTTTTAGTAGAAAGTCAATATGAAGGCTAAAATCACTGGCCTTGTATTTATTAGGCCTACTGGAAATTAAATTAATTTGATGATCATTCATATGGTTTGCTCTTTCATTCGTCATGATGTTTTATTATGCATTGACTGTTGGTATCTATTGTCTGTTGCCTTCAGGAAAGCCGTATCTATGCAGTAGCCAAGTCTGGCATCAGTCTGTCTGAGTCCTCTTGCACAGACGTGACCAACAAAGGTGAAATCATCGTCCTGAATCTCTTACATTGTAAAATGGGGGTTGTTAAAGCCCTATTGACCAGTTTTGTTGATATATTTGTCATTTGTCATATTTATATTTGTCGTATAATGTTGTGAGTAGCTAGTCAGGTAGCAACCTGTCATTCCCACTAGCTGCCAAGACCAGTCATTATCTAGTTTTATGCACCGTTTGTTTGGGAAGCCACACAAAACTGTACTTTACTAAAATAATTTGCTGAAATACATCAGTTAGTAAGCTAGCTAGCTTTTATCAGTTTCCACTGTGCTAACGTGTTTCCATGTCAAGTATGCTGTCTGTTAGCGGGTTCGTTTGCAATCTTTAGACAAAACTACCCATAACACCTCATTAACTGATGGCCTCCAAGGTTTCCTGTAATGTGGGGTAGAGAGTGTTTTTGTCCCTCTTCAGTCCAAATCTGTTGTGCTATGATAACATCGCTACAGTATTTACAAGTCAGGGCTCGTACTGCTTTCACTGAAAGGAGAATACCATATAACCTGGAGTCGTCTATGTATTTGCCAAAAAGAACATTCTATGTTTTTTTTCTCCTTCTCATGCCTATTAAATGTGTTCCTCCAGACCCCAGTCAGAAGTCATCCTATCCAGCTGTCCTGCTCTACTCATCTCTCATCTATAGGGACATGAATATGCCTACCTACACCTCACTTAAAGGGGTAAGAGTGTGTATGTATGTGTGTGTGTGTATGTATGTAGGAGGGTGTGTGTGTTTTATGTGTGGTTGTGGATACATCTGCACATGAGTATGTGTATATTCAAAGGCTGGCTCTGCTGATAGTTAAACAGTTAGTTCTGTAGCTCATCTGCATTTGTGTGTGTGTGTGCGTGTGTGTGCGTGTGTGTGTGTGCGTGTGTGTGTGTGTGTGTGTGTGTGTGTGCGTGTGTGTGTGTTCAGAGGGCAACTCTGCTCAGTAGTGATCTGTCAGATGAGTGCTGCAGCTCGTCAGAGGAGGAGAGTTCAGAGGAGTCGTGTGTGTCGGCCGGAGAAGACGGGTCCCTGCGCAGCTCACACACCTCAGAGTCCAGCTCACACAAGGGCAGTCCACGCACGCTCAAGAGAGGTACACACACACACACACACACACACACACACATACACAAAATGAACCCTCACAGACACCACAGACAGGGGCATCCTGAGCACACACAGGGGTACAAAGACACACACACACACATCACACTCTAATGGCCAGATCACATTCTTATGAGAAGTGTGCACACAATAATTTCACTTAAACCTAAATCATAAACACTGAAAGTACTGTGTGTGTGGTGTGTGCGTGTGTGTGTGTGTGTGTGTGTATGTGTGTGTGTGTGTGTGTGTGTGTGTGTGTGTGTGTGCGCGCCTGTGTGTGTGTGTGTGCCTGTGTGTGTGTGTGTGTGTGCGTGCGTGCGTGCGTGCGTGCGTGCGTGTGTGTGTGTGTGTCTGTGTGTGTGTCTTTCACACAGCCGTGTCCATGTCCTCCATGACCTCTGAGAGTGACTATGCCATCCCACCTGATGCCTACTCGACTGACACAGAGTGCTCTGAACCGGAACACAAACTCCCAAAGACCTCCTCACCAGTCTGTGATGGCGGAAAAAATGTGAGATTCTCACACACACTTAACACACACAACACACACTCACACGCTTAACACACACACACATATACTAACTTACTCAAAACAATTCACTGAGGCTGCAATGCGTGTGTGTGTGTGTGTGTGTGTGTGTGTGTGTGTGTGTGTGTGTGTGTGTGTGTGTGTGTGTGTGTGTGTGTGTGTGTGTGTGTGTCTCTGTGTGTGTGTGTGTGTGTGTGTGTGTGTGTGTGTGTGTGTGTGTATTAGGAGTCAATGGAGAAGTCTGGCTACCTGCTGAAGATGGTAAAGACCTGGAAGAAGACATGGAAGAGGCGCTGGTTTGTCCTAAAGGATGGAGAACTGCTGTACTACAAGTCACCAGTCAGTATCTACAGCTCACAGTCTTACACAGCCTTGCACATGCACACAGAGAACCACACACTATTTGATATTCTATGTATAATTAAAGATTATTTTACATAAATGATTAGCAAAAAGGGATTTTATTTTTCATGAAATGCCCTGAGCTGCTGTTTCAGTTCACTATTTACGAATTTATGAATTATCATCACACTGTGTGTGTGTGTGTGTGTGTGTGTGTGTGTGTGTGTTCCCCTCAATACAGAGTGACGTGATACGTAAACCTCAGGGTCAGATTGTGCTCAGTGCCTCCAGCAGCATCACCCGTGGTGATGGAAAACAAATGCTTCAGGTAAGTGTGTGTGTGTGGGTGTGTGTGTGTGTGAGTTTGTGTGTGTGTGTGAGTTTGTGTGTGTGTGTGTGTGTGTGTGTGTGTGGGTGTGTGTGTGTTTCCATGTTTTAACAACTCTAAACTGCCATCTCACCCAACATCCACACCATAAGTGCGGTGGCTATGCCTGTGTCCATTCCTAGTTATGTGTGTCTTCACAGGTGGTCACAGGCAAGCGTGTGTACAGTCTGAAGGCTGACTCTCCTAACCTGCTGGAGGAGTGGCTGAGGGTGCTACAGAGCGTGCTCAGAGTAAAAGCCGCCAGCCCCCTCTTCACCCAACCAGACGCCCGGCCCACCATGAAGGGTCACGTGACTAAGGTGACAATGCTGGCATCCAGCCAATCAGTAAACACCTGCCTTCAACACCACCCCAAAGTATCTACTCTACTATACAGCACACACTCACTCAAATCATGTTTCGGAATGTGTTTGTATGTTTATGTGTGCGTGTGTTTTGATGCATTCACTTGAGTGTGTGTGTGTCAATGGGTCTCTTAATGGGTGAATGTCTAAATGTGTGTGCCTGTATGAAAATGTGTTTATCCATATTCACCTGTCCCTCTTTGTGAAGGTTTTTGATGGTGTGATCCATACCAAACCACCCTCAGTAACCCCCACCAATCCTCCACCAATCCAACCAGTACATATCCTGTACTCTGTCTACGTTATCAGAGATGGCTTTCTTATCTGTCTTTCAGGTCAAGCATGGCTACAGCAAGCGTGTGTGGTGTGCCCTCTTTGGCAAGACCCTCTACTACTTCCGCAGTCAAGAGGACAAGGTGGGTGTCTCTCCAACGCCTTTTGGCCAGACAATCATCATAGGAACCCACCAGTACTGCCCCTTTGTGTTGTGTGTTTGGGTTAGTGTGCATGTGTGTATGCAAGTGTGTATGCATTTTTCACTTAGAATCTCTCTATTCTCTCACTAAAATCTCTCTTATCTGAGTAAATATGGTGTGGATAGTATTTCTGTGTGTGTTGGTGTGTGTGTGTGGGGGGGGGGTGTGTGTGTGTGTGTGTGTGTGTGTGTAGGTTCACCAGGGTATATCTGTATTCCTATATGCATGTGTGTGTGAGATCCAAATGTGTCTTGGTCTGCCTGGCAGTTTCCTCTGGGTCAGATCCGGCTCTGGGAGGCTCGCACGGAGGAAGTGGACCGGTCATGTGACTCTGGCGACCATAAATGGGCATTGCAGGAGGGCAAGTCCTCCACGTGCACCCTCTTAGTCCAGCCCCCTGGCCAAGGGCCCACCTACCTGCTCATCGAGTCCCAACAGGAGAAGGTGAGGCCCTCAGAATGCACAGTCAACCACAGCATCCAGCAGCTGGTGTTGTGAGATGCTGTCTTGTTTGGATGAGGGATTGTTTTTTTAAATAATGTGTTTTGAAGGATTGAACGCCATAACCGTGGCTTTTGGAAGCTCCACTTAGTTCTCAATCTTCTCAGTCCCTTATCTATCGATCTGTCTGTCTTGTTTTTTCGGGTTTGTGTGTGTGTGTGTGTGTGTGTGTGTGTGTGTGTGTGTGTGTGTGTGTGTGTGTGTGTGTGTCTGTACCCACTCATCAGGTGGCATGGCTGTACCATCTCTCGGTAGCAGCGGGCACCAGTGTCGGTCAGTTTGGCACTGAGTTTGAGCAGCTGGTGGGAAAGCTCTACAGTGTAGATGGAGACCCAGGTGAGTAAGGGATGTGTGTGAGAGTGTGTGTGTGAGTCATCCCTAAATGTTAAGTTTCAGGCATTAAGGGTGATATTAAATGAATACCGTTATCCTACATTAGACCAACTCTACTGCTGTCATCATGGCCACTGAAATTAAGAACATGATTGTGTGTGTGTGTGTGTGTGTGTGTGTGTGTGTGTGTGTGTGTGTGTGTGTGTGTGTGTGTGTGTGTGTGTGTGTGTGTGTGTGTGTGTGTGTGTGTGTGTGTGTGTGTGTGTGTGTGTGTGTGTGTGTGTTAGGCTCTCAGATCTGGAGGCATCCAGTATTGTGTTTCAGTAAGGAGGCTCTCAGCTCTCCCCTCACCACCCTCCCCTCCAAAGCTCTACAGACAGAGGCAGTCAAACTCTTCAAGGTGGGACACTTACAATACATACAATTGTGCTCAAATCATCACATCATTTCACTAAATGACAATTCAAAAAGAGGTGAATAGATAAATTAGACTCGTATCTGTTTATATCTGTTACTATGGGAGGCACTTCTCTTGATCTGGTTTCTCAGTATAATCACAACTCAGCATAAGATCCAGATTCTCACACACATCAGCATTAGTCATCTTTACATTACACAGTCATTACACAAACAAAATGGCATACATACCTAAGCTATTACTCAAGACTGAGCTGTCACATTCATGCCATTGAGAGTAATTCCACATGAATAGAGGCACTGATTTTATCCATACAGTTCCAGTGGGTGTGGCCCTGTGCTTTTATCGAAAATGTTCTGTCAGCTACAGCCTTTTATTCGGCATTACAATAACATCAGTGTTTTCAACAAACACCGGCTTCAGTGACTCCATGGACCCTAAATGGTTAATTATGAACACACATAAAAACATTCGTTCTTTGTTTAAAGATTTAGTTAAGGGAATTTAGTTAAGGGAGTTAAGCCCAGGGAAGTTCCATTTGGCAGTAGTCAGGGATTGCACAACACACGGCAGACATTCTAGTTTAAAAGATTTACTGGATTACAAATTATAGAGAAATATAAGTAAATGAAATAACCTTGCAACATGCTAAAGGAGAGATTGCTTAACTGACGAGTGCTATTATTTACTGGGTGTATGGTGAACCCAGTCAATAAAGATATCATCGACCAGTCAGTCAAATGTTTATATTAAGTGAAGTATCTGATGGCATGAATCAGTGGTTTTGTAACATAATAAATGATCTCATCTGAAATGCGGAATGTCTTGTCTGTTTCAGACGTGTCAGCTCTTCATCAACGTAGCCATTGATGCCCCTGCCATCGACTACCATGTGTCTCTGGCCCAGAGTGCTTTGCAGGTGTGCCTGACACACCCTGAGCTGCAGAATGAGTTCTACTGTCAGCTGATCAAGCAGACCAGGAAGAGACAACCACCAGGACAGCCAGGGCCCCTGCAGGTACACCGACCCACCACAAGGGGGAGAGGGGGGCATGCTGATATTCATTTGATTACCTGGAAAAGCCCCTCACTTGCTCAAAATCCTTAGTTAATGTCTCAAAAGTAAATATTTACATTAATGAACATGTCAGTGCCATCATATTGATAAGTCCTTGTGTCATTACTTATGAACAAGATAGTCAAAATCCTTAAAAATAACACTTTTGCATGTAATGAGTTTTGCAATGAACTAATGCCTAAATGTTTTGCGGGGTAAAACTGATCAACAGAGAACCAGTAGAATACATTTTGGTCAACATGACAGAAGCAATGGAAAGTGTAAGAAATGGCAGACAGAAGCAATGGATAGTGTAAGAAACAGCAGACAGAAGCAATGGATAGTGTTGTACATAATCATTTGGTTCAATGTGCCAAAGCATGTGCTATTTGTTCAAAAGAATGAGAAACTGCTTTCATGATATGCTCAAGAGGATGTGGAGGTTGAACAAGTAGTTTTGAGAATTTCAATTCTGATCTGGGAAATGCACCAAAGCAACTGAGGTAAAAGTATACTGTGTACTAATGTCTGTTAATGGGTTTGCCTAGTAACCAGAGGTCCTATGACTCCACATATATATCATGGGAAATCT
>NC_045164.1:7783441-7833441 GCF_900700415.2 Clupea harengus | reverse complement strand
GTGTGTGTGTGTGTGTGTGTGTGTGTGTGTGCGCATGTGTGTGTGTGCACGCAGCCCATCTCTCCTTCCTCACTGCCAAGTGGACACGTTCGGTTGGCAGTACATGAGGAGGGCATCAGTGTACTGGAGTTCAACTCTATTGTGGGTACAAACCAAACACAAACTCAAACACATACACAAACGCTGGTGACATGTACATACACACAAAACAAACACACACACACACCCTTGCCCTCTCATTTAATGATATCTGATCATGGTACTACCTATTATTTACCTGTGCCAACTGACAATATCCCCCTCTTCCTCCTTCCCTTCAACCCTCTCTCTCTCTCTCTCTCTCTCTCTCTCCTTCTCACTCTCTTTCTTCACACAGAAGCTGCTGTTGTCCTACCCTCTGAGGACCATTGTGTCGTTTGGGGCGAGTGGTCAGGACTTCATGCTGGTGGTCAGCAAGGCCTCGGGTGGAAACACCTGCAAGGACAAAACCACAGAGAAGCACCTGTTTGCCATGGCAACGTCAAAGGTCAGAGAGAGAAAGAGAGAGAGAGGGAAAAAGAAATTCTTTGTCTACTCAGAGATGTTGTGGCGATATAAAGATGATTTTGTTATTTGATGAGATGTTTTTGTCATGCAAACTTATTTCAATTTGAAGTTGAGGGAGAGAGAGAGAAGCCCCGATATAAGCTGTGTGAGGTAAGGTTGTCAAAGGTTATCAGAGGGAGATAGAGAAGGAGAGAGGTTTAACACTCAGTTGCAATCAACTTCTTGGTCACATGACTTGCATCCTCCAATGTAAACCAACAGGAGTACCAGAAAATGATCTCCAATCTGACACAAAGAGAGAGAGAGAAATCCACAACCATGTATTTATCATGGCTGTTCGTCGTGTAAGCGTAGCAAAAAGAGAGAAAGAGTTAGACCATACCATGTAATCAAACACATACACCTAGCCAGGTAATACTTAGCATGCCATTATGTACGAATGGAAAGAATGTCAGTCTGACCTTGTCCAACTGGTTTTCTCGAGATTTCTTGAGAAGGGCAGTTGTTCATTCTTATTGAACCCCACCCCACGCTATGACTCATAAATCACTATGGAGACTGAAGACTCACAGGAAAACACCACTAACCAGACCAACCCACATTTTCAGACTTTTAACAAGAGGCGATACATCTCCATGTCACCCATGTTCAATGGAGTTCATCAGGATCATAGATCTGGTTTCACATCAGTCCTCTCTACCTGCTGGGATATTTGGGCCCGGGGGGGGGCTACTTCAGTGCTATACTGTGGTATTGGGGGGTGAGGGGTGAGGCTGTCCAACACTGAACAGGAGCCCTGAAATATACCAGACTGTGTAGATTGTTTTAGATTTAGATGGTAGATGGTGAGATTTTACATGGTGGCTAAGGGGACATACTTTCTTGCTACATCCCTGACGATAGGGTGATCACATATTGAGATAATGCCCCGCATTTTCAGTGGTCATTTGGTTTTTAATGGTCAGAAATGAGAACACATGGATGCGTTCTTTTACCCGCCCAGCAAATTAGCAGCTCATGCTGTTGTTTCATTACATAGTTTTTATGCATACTTTCAACCTGGCTCATACAAATGCTTTTCTAAGAGCCTGACGTTCAACCAATGGCTGAGAAGAGAGCAGTGGAGGCAGTCAGCAAGAGGCTGTGACGGCCGTCAATCAAACTGTGCAGACGTGGGGCCAGTCTCCCCTGCTGGCATCTGTCCACCCTACTTGACAGAGACACAAATTGACAAATTGAAATTGACCATTGATGACTATAATAATGAGCACAGAGGACTGCTAATTCCTGATCCTCCATAAGGAAAGTGTGTTTGCGTTTGTGTGCATCAACATGCGTGTCTATTTGTGTAATGTGTGTGTCATTTGTACATGTGTGTGTGTTTTGATTGACAGCTCCGGGAGCTCACCCTCCTCATCGCTGCCTACACTAACTGTGCCCACCAGCAGAAATCGGCGGCTCACCATCTCTCCGCCCCCGCACTCCTATTGGCCCAGCCTGACCTCAAGAGCCACGATTTCCGTTCCAAATCCCCTCCCACCCCTGCCTGCAGACCCAGCAAAGCCCCCACTCTCCTGTAAGAGCGCCCCCCTAGTGCACGCTAGTGGAAGTGCATTAGCCACAGTGATACTAATGCAGTAGGGAATTCTCCATTAGCTAACTTGCCAATAAGAGTTCACTGTCTGGAGACAGCTTTTTGAAATTGGTGACTAGAGGCAAGTAACAAAAGATGAACCCTAATGCCCAATGCACACTGCCTGCAATGCGTATGCGTGACTGCTGCCTTGCGGAACTACTGCAGCCATTTTTCTGCATTGAGTTTGCCTTTGATAACGGCCGTCAATACCCAATCAGATCGGGGTCATCCATCGTTGATGAGTGGGCTAAAAGTGAAGACCAAAAAGTTGACCAGTTGTAACCTGAGAGCAGTCACGTGATTTTTGTTGGCCTCGTTCAGAGCAAGGGTGATAGAGAGAGAGAGAGAGACTACTGCAATCAATATAAGTTATCAATATACTGTAATTATAGCCTACATTGGGTTACTATTTAGTACACATGCAGCTTTCCACTTTCCCATTTCATAACTGAAAGCTCGGACATCGAAACTGCGGTGAAAATGGTCAGTTATGTAATGTTACTGGTATGATGTCAATGTGACTATCAAAACATCTTGTTATTGTCTATTTCTGCCGAGAAGCGCTCACCTCACGCATGGAAATAGGCTCCACGCCAAAACCCTTCATGACTCACTTCAGCAGCAAGGCCCTAGCCGTGTGTGCAAGCTCTGACCTGTACACATGGGCACAGAAATGGAGCAACAGGTGATGCAATGCAGGCAGTGTGGGACTGAACGGGTCATGCCATGCAGGCAGTGTGAAACTGAATAGGTAGTGCAAATGCAGGCAGTGTGAAATGGTCACTCCTACAATCTTTTTTCTCTTAGATACACTTTAGACTTCCAAATGTACCTGTACTGTTAGCCCTTCAAGACCCGCCTTCAGGAGGCACTTGGATTGGTTTAGAAATACACAATGCCATTGGTTCTGTAATCATTCCAACACACATCAATTTGTTTTTTTTTTGTCCACAACTGTTGTCTCCAGACATAAATGTTATATGTAGTGTTTTTGAGGGGTCTAAGATGCTTCCATGCCTTATATGGCTGTGAGTGTAGAGACCTCTTCCCAGCTAAAAGTATCTGGATTTGTTGTTACTTAATGCCAGACTTGACTTGTGCCAAAGACTTTCACACACCCACACCCTCTCTCTTTGTTTCTCTCTCTCTCTCAGTCTCTCTCAGTCCCCACTTCTCTTTCTGTTTCCTTGGGTTCAGTGCATATGAATTAAAAGTAGATGTCCTTCTGTTTTCATCTTTGCCAAATATCAGGGGAGTTCCCTGTCCTTGAGGGCCATTTTGTGACTTTAACACCTTTGTCTGCATACAATATGAGAGAACCAAAATAGATACACACAGATGGGTGAACATAAGGATGAAATATAAATGAAATGCCGTAAATGTAAATGTAATTTATTACTTTTCTGATGTAGCACTTAGAATTTAAATCTCATTGGTTGGAGTGTAAAAGTGAAGTGCAGTAGATTTTCTACACTGAGGTTAGTAGGTCTCAGTATTACTAAGGCCAGCAGTCAAGTAGGGATAGAGTCTAGGAGGAGATCTCCACGGAAATGAAGGTATAGAATGTGTGTGAGTGTCTGTTTGCATGTGTGTATTTGTGTGTGCGGGTGTGCAGATGTATGGTATGTTGGTAAATGTTTGTGTCAGTGTGTGTGTGTGTGTGTGTGTGTGTGTCTCAGTGGCATTCGTATGAAGGTATTTGGAATTGAAGGTGAGTTCTTAAATAGGTATTGGATGGGGAAAGGCACACGTATCAGTTGAAGGTTTCATGTTAAGTGTTCTGGATGTACTTCCTCCTCTGAGAGTATAAACTGAATGATGGACCTATAGACAGACAAGAGTGATAAGATGCTAAAGATACAGCAAAACTATTTTGTGAAGAAAAGACAGGTTGTATTTGCTGCGTTGCTTCACTGATTATGTTTGATTATTTACTGATAATTTTAATTTTTAGCAAATGTAAAACCAAAGTGCGACTGAGTGGTCTGAAACAAAGACCTAAGATGCACACAAACATGCATGGGCATGTTTGTCTGTTTACTTTGTATTTTCAATTGCATCATATAAGCCTAGAGGCTTTTTTGGCAACGTAATCTATGTGCTGTACCTTTTAAGGGAAGCTATGGCAGCATAGGAATGATTCCAGGAAGTGACAGTGGGTGAGGGGAGATCATTGCGAAGCGTCAGGACACGTCAGACTTTCAGCTGTAGGTGGAGATTCTGGCCTTCAGGGTTTCATGACAGAGTTCAGAATAGGCAACGGTACGTCCCCCAAAAACATGAAGTTAAACATGAAGAATAACGGTGATGATGTTGTATGGGTGTTATAGTTTTCAAGGCAGGCATTACAGCTGTCTGTTAAGATTAATGAAAGTGAATGCCAATCAAACTGGAAGATGTTGAAGTATAGCTGTATTTATTGCACAGCTGTGAGTTTTTAAAGAAATCTATATCTATGAGAGTCTGGGATTTTCACAAATGTATCCATGAATATTTGAATAAACAGCTTGGAAAAGACATTTGCGTGTGTGTGTGTGTGTTCAGTGCTGAATCACTCAAAAAAAAAAATGACCTCCCACATTTGTGGTGAAACCAGCCATGGTGAAACTGTGTGTCATATGTTTGTAAACACTGGCAAGGTTCATCTCTTGTCTTCCTGTCTTTATAACAGCTTAGCTGATTTAAAAATAATTGTTACTGTTCACACACACACACACACACACACACATTTTAACTGGAGTGAATATCAGCGTATGTGCAACACTAGTCTAAATTCCAGTCTGTACATTTTACTTCCATAACATGAATGGTATATACAGCTGTAATTATTTGCTTTTTCCCTCATTTTTTCATGTATGCATCATATGAATCGTGAGTAATGTGTCATACTCTGTATACTCCACACCCAAGATTAGCCTTCATGTAAACATGAATGTAACTGGGTTCCAAAGATTTAGTTGGACCAGTTCTATGGTGACTATGGTGGTACGTTTACTGTAAACACCACAACACATAGGAGGTTTGGCTTTATTTGTGGAAAGTTTCGTCAAAAGTTGGAATGTTTGTGTGTGTGTGTGTGTGTGTGTTTCCTGTTGGTTTACTGTGTCAGCTGCTCAGGAGTGGTATGGTCATGTATGACTTCACATGTCTGAATAATAACATAGCAGACATGAGTCATCCCTTAACCCAGGGGTGTCAGACTCATTTTGACCCTGGGCCACATCAGCATTATGTTTGCCCTCAAAGGGCCAGTTGTAACTGCAAAAGCCCAATTTCTGCTTAGTCTCTCGACACTTTTGAAACCGTCGCCGACAGAAATTACGTCTTGGTCGACATTTTTAACCGTAGCCTGGAAGTGTTTGCTACAGAGAGAAAATTCTACTGTCGCTGACTATGTAACATGTTGCGCAAGTGTGATTAATCCCACAGTAAAAGCCATGTGCTGAAAAGTCACTCAGGTATCGGTGTGAAACTGCATCTGCCTGAAGCTCCTCCCACACTCCCCATTCCCTCTCACCTCATTGGTTTCATTGTGTGTTACATACAGTGCCCTCCACAATTATTGGCACCCCTAGTGAATATGAGCAAAACAGGCTATAAAAAAATATGTCTTTGCTGTTTATCCTCTTGGTCTTTCACTCAAAATATTCACAAAAATCGTACCTTTTCATTGAAGTAAAACTATTGAAAGAAAAAAAAACTGTTGACATTAAATAAATATTTTTCCCCAAAACATGTGTGCCACAATTATTGGCACCCCTTAATTTAATGTTTTGTGCAGCCTCCCTTTGCCAAGATAACAGCTCTGAGTCTTTTCCTATAATGCGTGATGAGGTTGGTGAACACATGGCACGGGATCTGAGACCATTCCTACATACAGTATCTCTCCAGATCCTTCAGATTCTGAGGTCAACATTTGTAGACTCGGCTTCAGCTCATCCCACAGATTTTCTATGGGATTTAGGTAGGGGGACTGTGATGGCCATGGCAAAACCTGTATTCTGCGGTCGGTGAACCATTTTTATGTTGATTTTGAGGTGTGCTTCGGATCATTGACCTGCTGGAAGGTCCAACCACAGCCCATTTTAAGCTTACTGGAGGGGGCTGTTAGGTTTTCATTTAATATCTGCTAGTATTTGATGGAGTCCATGATACCATGTATCCTAACAAGATGTCCAGGGCCTTTGGAAGAAAAACAGCCCCACAACATCAAAGATCCGCCACCATACTTCACATTGGGTATGGGGGTCTTTTCTGTATGGCTATCTTTCTGTCTACGCCAAACCCACCTTTGATGTTTGTTGCCAAAAAGCTTTATTTTGGTCTCATCTGACCATATAACTCGCCCATTGAAAGTCTGACTTACATTTGGCAACTGTAGGCGCTTTAGTTTGTAGTTGATTGACAGCAGAGGCTTTTTTCTGGCAACCCTCCAAAACAACTTGTGGTGATGTAGGTGGCGTCTGATGGTAGTTTTGGAGACTTTCTGACCCCAAGACTCAACTCACCTCTACAATTCTCCAGCTGTGATCCTTAGAGATTATTTTGCCAGTCGAACCATCCTCCTCACGGTGCGTGGGGTCAATGTACACACACGTCCTCTTCCAGGCTGATTCTTAACATCTCCTGTCGCTTTAAACTTCTTAATTATTTCCATGATAGTGGAAATGGGTATTTTCAACTCTTTAGAGATTTTCTTGTGTCCATTTCTTGATTTGTGCAGCTCCACAACTTTCCGTCGCACATCGTCACTGTGTTCTTGGGTCTTTCCCATAGTGATGAATGACTAATGGAATTTGGCCTGTGTCACCTCATATTTGTACGCCAGTGGAACAGGAAGTCATGGTTGACCTCTTAAGACTTCCTTATCAAACAGGTGAACTTAAAAATGTAAAACATGACTGGAAATATACTTCAGTTATATTTTAATTATAAGATTTTTCTAGGGGTGCCAATAATTGTGGCACACATGTTTTGGGGAAAAATATGTATTTAAGGTCAACAGTTTTTTTTTCGTTCAATAATTTTACTTCAATGAAAAGGTAAGATTTTTGTGAATATTTTGAGTGAAAGACCAAGAGGATAAACAGCAAAGACATATTTTTCTATAGCCTGTTTTGCTCATATTCACTAGGGGTGCCAATAATTGTGGAGGGCACTGTACATACATACATACATACATACATACATACATGCATGAATACATACATACATACATACATGCATGTATACATACATACATACATACATACATACATGCATGTATACATACATACATACATACATACATGCATACATACATACATACATACATACTGTACATACATACATACATACATAGGGAAATGGGGACAATTGGACTCTACAAAGCTAGACCTAGACAACAACACAAGCAGACAGAGACATTACAGAGTACACACACACACACACACACACACACACCACACCCACACACACAAAGCCCTCAACCTGACACATAAATTAGTGTGTTTTTGTCCTGCAGTACAGCCTCTGTAACCTCTGCTCATTGTAAGCTTCTGTTTAAAATTCTGACTGATACAGACACAAAGGAGTTCTTAAACTGACTGTTCCTCTATGCTATATAAACTGCCAAGCCCTAACGTCAGGTTCCGGGTGATGATCATGAGCTCTCTGCCAGGTGCTATTTGTGAAGGGGGGGCCTGCGGAAGTCACCCAAACACGTTCAAACAAGCAGAGCCTGGGTGACAATAGTTTTATCGTAGTTTTGTTATGTTGTGGGAAAGAGGAGAAAAACAAGAGGGTGTGGCGAAGAAGAAAAGAAAGGAGGAATGGTGAAATTAGGTTTGGAGGGGGGAGGGAGTACCTGACACAACAACTATGTAAGTCACATTCTGGCATTAGCATGTGCTGTGCTGGCTTTGACATGATTTACATATTAAAACTATCTTTCCACTTAGAACCACAACAGTTCCTCCATTTACTGAAATAACACATTACTCACAAAACCAACAGAGCAATGGCCAATGCAATATTTCCTTTGTCAACCAATGTCACAAAGCACGGTGAGAGATTTATAAAAACTGCCACAGGCTTATCCTTGAAATACTTTTTTCTTTTGCCCTGTGGCCTCAGCCTTGGTAAACAGCTTTTGTCTGGAGAGGAGTGTCTCTCTGTCCCTCTTTCTCTCTTTCTCTCTCTTCCTCTCCAGTGTCACCTTCAAGCTAATGAATAGGTCGTAAGGCAGGGAGTCGTCAGACTGGTTTGGCCTGTTGGCTATCTGAGCTCAAGCGGTCTTTTCGGGCCAGTGTGCTGTGTTTGGCCGCTTTAAACAAGCTGTGTTTGTGCACTCCCAGGAGAATTTTTGTTTTTCCTTCTCTCACCCTCTCTGTCTGTCTGTTTCTCTCTCTCTCTCACTGTGTCCTTCCTGTATGTATCGTGAGGTAGATCCTCATTCACAGTCTAACTCAAAGCAAGGAAACCAAACCCTCTGTTTTGAATATTGAAAAGGGTTTTGCATAAGAATAGAAGCAGTATTTCAAGTATTAGCAATGTTTTGCATAGCATACGATGCAGTATTTCCAGTGGATCTGACAGTCCCCAACAGCGACCCAGTTCTGTCTAATCACAAAGCTCCAGAAGGTATGTGGATATTAATGTTTAGCCACATTCAGGTAAGTTAATATCAAAACCCATGCAAATTCCCAACACTGAGCAGTCCTGTGGCAACCCGAGTCTAAGATAATCCCCTCAACACAGAAGTTTACTACAGTGGCCGCCTCAAACCTTTGTAAACGAGCAAGGTATGTGAGTAAACCATGAGTATAGCACACCAAACACCAAACTAAGATGGCTGTCTGAATACGCTACCTTGAAATGGATTAGTGTGGCTCTGGGTTGCAGGTTTACAGCAAATACTTTGTTGGTCACCAAATGTAAACAATGGATGTATTATCACTCATTTTACGTGCCAAATCTTTGATAAGAGAAATTATATTACCCTCATTCAAGTGTTTTATTGCTCAACTGTTCATAAACAGGTGACCAACAGAAAACCTAATCTGTATAGTAGACAAGCTAAATTACTTTATTGTCTCCAGTGGAATTGTAAAATAAAACACATGCTGATAACACTGAGAGGCAGAATCTGCATACAAATCTGAAGCCACGGGCCATGCTCATGTGGGAGGTCTTTCCTGTTCCTCTGTCTAGCCCTCCCCTCCCCTCCCCCATCTCTCGCCGAAACCTAGGCGGTAGTTTTCCATCACAAAATGGCTGTCACCCTACCTCTGAGTTATGCTTGTCTACTCTGTGTGGCACACTACACAGCTCGGTACAGATTTTTTATTTTTTTTTTCTGTGAGATCTTTAAAGAGTGAGAAAACATGACCATGTGTTAATGTATAATTAGTTACTTGAGAAAAACTCACGCATTACATGAACAGGCACTACACAGTTACAAAGGGAAAGTGGTAACACACACACTGGTTCATCTTATCAGGCTTCGATTTTAGTGTATATTTAGGATACATGATTCCTCAACTGACTCCAAATCTGCTCATATCTATGCCTAGGCACCAAAGTAGAAATGAGAAGTTGTGATAGAAGGCAAAGGCCAGAGGTAAATCAGTCACAGGGGAACTTGCTTGATGAGCAAGAATGATAGACAGCTTTTACACCAAACCTACAAAAACCAGTAGAGCTCTACTCCCTATCATCTGTATCTGTGTGAATACAATGACATATAGAACACTGGGAAGGGAAGGATAGTATTTAATATGATTTAAGACAACGGATCATTCAATTCAATCAAACAAATAACTTTAACTGCTGTAAAAGGCACTGACAAATGCCGGAGTCAAGTACAAGAGTGTGTCAAGAAACATTTTATTTATTTAAAAAAACTAAATAAAGATTCCATAACTTTGATCACCTCCAAACCACATTTAGACCAAACATTTAAATAAGCTTTCAAAAAAAAAAAAAAAGCTTTAAGAAAGCAGTGACAAAATGAGGATCCAAAGCACAGTGTCGACAAACACCATTTATTATTTAAAAAACAAAAACAAAATTTGTAACAAATACACACTGTACAGCACAGTTTTAAAATCAGTCCCCTGAAAAAACATCATGATATTAAAAAGTGGGGACATTTTAAATCTACAAAAGGGAAGACATTTGCGGAGTGAGTGTCTGGTTCTTGAGTGCGCTGGTTCTTCGGTGAGGTCCACCCAGGAGGCGGCCCAGGGGTATAACGGGAGTTCATTCGAGACAATGTGGATCGCCTGCAGTACTCCAAGCACAGGAGCTCAAAATGCCACTTAACGAAGAGTCTACACGGACATCAGGTCTCTTCGGTTATTCGAACAACAGATTGACTGACTGCAGTGTAATATGTTAAGAAAACAGCACAAGTGCCAATTTGCCTGCTTCCAAGCCACTATTTACAACTGAGGAACAAAAACTGATGCTAAAACATCAAAATAAGATTTTAAACTGAATGGACAGTCTGGAGTCACTCCTTTTCTTTGAGTACATGGGTGCAACCCATTGTAACAGGCACGAGCAAAGATTCCCAATAAAAAAAAAAAAAAAAAAAAAAACATACGTATGTAACCAAGCAAAATACAGCACATCTATATTCCCACATAATGCACTCGCTCACTTTCTCAAAGCTCTGGAGACTTGGATGAGTCGTGGAGGCATCTATTTACATGTTGTCCATCTCCCTGGGCTGAAAACAGAGCAAAAACACTCAATCAGATAGATCAGGATTACTCCCACTTGCCAGGAGTGCAACTTCAAGTAGGCATTATGCGAGTTAAAACCGTGTCCAAATGAAAAGGGTTCGACTCAGGTTCTAGAGTAGTATAAAGTGAAGAGACAGGTGGGCTTACCTGGGCTTTGCTGTAGCGAGCCTGCTCTCGCCTCCTCAAGAAGAACTAAAGAAAAGCACAGAGAGATGGAGCGTTAGAGTGAGCCGTGCATGAAAGACATCAACTTTTCTGCACACACACATACATCCAGACTTGTCACCTAATTGATTTGTTAGGCCAAGGATTTCTGCTTACCTACAGACAGTATCAATATGTTCACATTACCGATTTTTTTTATTTCTTACTATAGATCATATTGATTATCAGTGATGCATTTCCACATACCAATTGTTGGGTGAAGTTGATAGGTACACGTTCACACACACTTACCAGGACAAGAAGACCTGCAACCACAGCCAGGATGACCACCACAATGACAGCGATCACTCCCCCAGTCAGGTGCTTCATGGTGAAAGTGGGTGCCTTGGCATCCACATAGTAGACCAAGATGCTGTCCATCTCCATCTTCTGCCCCCCCACCATTGGCTCAAACTTCTCCTGGTTGTTGAACTGTGGCAGCTCCTTGATCTGAGGGCAAGGGAACACCGCCGCATCAGTACACAAATTCACATTGTACACGACATGGGACAAAAAAAAGGAATTCTAAGCTGTTTCAGTGTGGAACTGAACATATACTTTTTTTTTTAATGTCTCCACAGTTGAACTCAGCTCACTATGCTGATGTTCCCTTCAAAAAGGCAATGATACCCACTTCATCTTTACTAGACAACACACATTGGCCTGCTATTGGCACCCATTTTGGCATTTCAACAAGTGCCACCTGTAACGTTTTCACAGAAGTTATGTGGAGTGTGTACTCACATCCTTCTCCATGTACCAGCCAACACGTGTGAGGTCCTCCTTGGTGTCATCCTTGTCCTTCTGGACGTCCACAATGATCATACGAGCATCCTTGTCATACTGTGCAAAGAAGAACAAAAGAGTAAAAGGCCAATGAGTACAAAATAAATAGAGTTTTAAATATAAATTCACACACACACTTTGCGTTTGGTTATAAAGTCTATGTAGAGTGACATACCTGAACCTCCTTTACAAAGGTTTTGGCCAACCTGTAGCGGGCGAGGATGGCAGCTTCAATCCCACTATACAAACATCACAGAAAATAACAAAAACACAATTTAGCTTCACTAAGTATCTCAGTCAGAGAGATGCCATACAAAATTCTTGGTGACTGGAGAGTTTCTAGAATAAACCATTATGGATACGTACGTTTTTAGCTGAGCCTCATCTACTTCTTTAGCCAGCTCCTTGTGGGTCATCTGCATACGCAACCAGCTGTGGAGAGGACAACCATTCAGATTATTACTGCATTTCTTTTTACAAAACATGCATTTGCCAAGGGACGCAACCAGATATTTGCAATTTACAAAATGTCACCCTCTAAATATGTTCTAGCCTGAAACGTCCACAAGCTCCTGAAAAGAGGCTGACTCCAGGACGACTCAGCCCTGTTCTGGGGCAAGACCCAGTCCAGAGAAAGCCTCTGTAGATAGCCCATAATTTTTCCATCTAGCAGGCTCCACAAACTCACTATGTCTCCACCAGCTCATCGCACTTGAGGTTCTTGTCGGCCTTGTCGGTTCTACGCACGCCGGCGCTGTTCACACACCAGCACTCCTCGGTTCCGTTGCACTGCCTAGCCTTGAACTTGCCGTCGGCCTCGCAATCCGGATCATACACACCATCGTTGTCCACAAAGGCGGTCTCTACGGGCTTGCCGCCGATGGTACGCGTGTCTTTACCAGTCCTGGCCCTCTGCATCTGGGTCTTCATCAGGAAGCATTTGGGGATCACTGAGAGGGGGGGGGGGGGTTACTTGATTGTTTCTCTTTACTTTTGCTGAATCAAATACATTCATTTTAAAATCTTCCTTATCACATAGTGCAAGTAAGTGTGTGAGGAAGGATTGGGGTACCAAACAGAGTGCAACTTACAATTGGTGCAGTCCACATTTTGCTTCACATTACTTCCAACCAGTAGAGTGCATTGGCACGGACTACCATCACAAACAGCCCACTTCGAAGTCGGACATGTACCTGTGGAAACAAATATTTTTTACAGTTAGTCATCGAATCAATCGTCTAAAACAAGATAGTTCACAAGGTTACGTGACTGAAGCAGGTCAGAAAGACCGAGACTAAAATGGGTGAAGGGGGTGGGGAGAGCGTGACGGGCGTTGCTCACACAATGACGCAAAGTACCTGGCTAGCGCACCTGAGCGACATGGCGGGGGAGTGGAAAGGGAATGCTATGCTACATTCATTACAGACAACTGGCCATTTGTGAACAACATTGCACCTGTTGAAAGTGTACTCCATGTTGCTTTTTTCCCCCATATGGAGGCTCAAAAAAAAGGTGGAACAAAGTTACCATGTGACCATGGCAGGTTGTAATGAAATTCCATGCAGTTCACAACCAGAGGTAGAAAGAACTACGCAACATTAACTTAAAAGTAAAATGGCAACTAGCAAGACTGGGCGAGTTAAATGTACAACAGACAATGTGCTTAACATTGAAATCAAGTCAAACCATGTCAATAATATCCCAGCAGTAAACTAGATAATATGGAAACCTGGCGTTTATCTAGTATTTTCATAGTGGCAATCAACGCAATTGAGCGAAGGTAGACACATCAATTACAAAACGCAAACGACTTTTTGAAGCACTTACATTGTGAAAAGGCTCCCACTGCGAATGACACGAGAGCCAAGGCAATCAGTAGTTTCATCTTTGGAAATCTCAAATTCTGGAAATCAGCAGGTGACAGAGAAAAAATAAGTCTCACAAACCAAACTCAATTACGAACAAAGCAAGTTGATGGCGCTGTATCCTAACGACCTCCTTCTTCCTGAAGGCGCGGTCCCCTCGAAAACTCAATAAAATTGCAATCCAAATACCCAGACAATGAAATGTAAATAGAAGAAATATAGAATAATCCAAGCAAGTGCGTTAATCCTCGAATGTATCGCAGTGTTTTAAAACGTTGATTACCTCTTCTGAAAATAAAGCCACTTCTCAGGTCCGAACACTTGTGAAGACTGATACTCTCTGCGCTTCGTTTATGAATAGTTTACCTGCAGTTTCGACGCGATGACGTTAGCCAGTTGAAATCAGGATAAGGGGCGTTACCTCTGGCGCACCTTGTTTCCTCTTATAACCATTTTTAGAAAAAACAGGCTTTTCCCAGAGGTGATGGGTTGGGTGAGATTGTTTTTGGTTGATGTAAATGTATCAGTTTCTGTTATATTCTGTTACTTTGACACTTTGAAAGTAACGAACGTATGATCATGCTATGGCTTTCAGTTCTATCATATGTGTCTAGTCCAAAGGTGATGGACAGACGTGGTTTCATCTGAGGTGTAAACTACTCTGGAATGTGAATGAAATCTTGCTAAACAAGTCGGGACAGAAACCTGGTCCTGTGTAATGATCAACTCTGAGTGTGTGACAGTGTTGTCATGCTCAGAACTTAGATTCAGAGAAGAGGTGTTGGGCTGTTGAACTGCCGACATTTGTTGGACTATTTCGAAATTTGGATTCCTGTTGAAACTTGACTTGTAATGTGTAATTAAATGAAGTATATACAATGTGTGTGTGTGTGTGTGTGTGTGTGTGTTTTATGTCACCCCTGTGAGAAACATACTACCTTACACACTTGTCATATGGCAGTGTAATCCCAGTTTGTCATTCTTGACATAGCTCAATAAATGCTTCACTGCATCTCTGCTGGGTAATACTCATTAGCATTCCATGTGAAATTCTGTCGAAAACACACACACACATACTCCCTCTCTCATTCTGTCTTACACACACACACACACACACAAACACACATTGTATATACTTCATTTTATTCCACATTACAAGTCAAGTTTCAACAGGAATCAATATTTCCGAAAAGTCCAACAAATGTAAGCAGCTTAACAGCCCATTATGGGTTTTACAGTTCAAGGGTAGAGGAAACATAGTGTCTCCCAAATAAACATGCTTCCTATAATTGCTGATATTGAGCAGTACTTTGCCAACTGTTTGGCCTTTGTTTTATGCAGCCCCCAATGCAAAGTCCACGTAATGCCAGCCTGTGAACGTGACATAAGCGGCCAAAAACAAGGACAATTTCTACGTTTGACATTTGTATTCTAGGTTCTCAATGGCTGTAATCACAAATGATATTTAAGTTTTTTTGCACAGTATTATTCTTCCAAAAACAGCTAGAAGGCACATGAAATATCAAACAATATAACGTTTTTGTCATTCCGAGAAATAGTGAAGATGTCCAGTGGGTTTGCAAGTCCTGAGAAAGTGTCTGCAGAAGAATGAAACCATTCAAAACATACCGTAGTTTGTTTATGTATCTGCTCATCCTCTGTGCGTGGGGTCTGTGCAACTATCAGGTCTACAAGTCTGTCATGTCTTGCAATATACAGCCCTTTAAGAGAGCTACGGCAGCTCATGAGGGTTAGGGTTAGGGTTGTGTGTTAGTGTCTGGTACACCCTTGACCTGTATGTTGTGTTTGAGTATGAGACCCATATCCACTTCAGCATACTTTATGTAAGTGACACTGTAGTAAGAACACGCCCAAGTTGTGTTTTATTGTCACAAAACGAATCAGAGGAATTGCGTTGCATGTCCAGCTCATAGTTGAGACTCTGTAGTCTATTTAATTAACTGCTCTTTATATTTGCTTTGGTAATTGCAAATAGAGGTTCAATATTGGTTACATTTGGTTAAAATTGGTTAAGCTCTATTTGTGAAAATACATAGTCCGAAATCAACTTTGATATGCATTTTAAGGACCTTATTTTTTCATTTGGGTGTATATAATTCATCATTGTTTACATTGTTTAAAGTACATTCCTGAAAGACACCTGAAACATAATCAGGGTGCATGAGTACACAGAAATATTTGGAGACTTTATTGTAGGTCAAAGGAAAAGACAAGGTGTGAACAACACCAAGGTTCAATACCCAGGAAAACCCATACTGTGCCTTGTGCCATTGGAAAACACATACTGTGCCTTGTGCCATTGTGTAAAAGGCCATTGTTTACTATTTCTATATTTCTATTTGCTCTGGGCTGCGACTTGCTAAGAGAGCAAGTGGTGATGGGAGAGTGAAAGTACCGAGAGGACATGAAGAGTGCAGAGTGTGTGCTGTGTTCTGCTGAAAGCTGAACCTACCTGTACTTGTGTCTCTGTCTAACAACACCTACCTGTACTTGTGCCTCTGTCTAACTGCACCTATGTACTTGTGTCTGTCTTACAGCACCTACCTGTACTTGTTTTCCTGTACTTACCCGAAGACACCTGTACGAAGCAGAAGAGACCTTATGGTATACAAGAGCATACGATTACTGAGGTAACTGAGTAGAAGTTCTTACTCTGAAACTGGCTGCTGCCTCAGTCAACCCTAACGTTATGCTATAGAAAAATGTGCTTACACAGTAAATCTACAGACTCATCTCAGACTTATGTAACCAACTTTTGGGGAATGCTTTAAACAGAAACTTGACTTCTAACAGACAATGACTCATACTCCTCACATCCAGAGATCTTGAAGGGTTGGGTCAGACGACAGACAGATTGATTACAAATCTCTTTTTCCTTGAAGTCACCTATAGTCCTGTAGCACCTAACCTTTGTAGACTAAGTAAGCTAGTTGGACACATAAAATACCAAACAACAAACGATGTTCAGAAATCCAAAGCGTACAGCAGGTTTTCCTTTGCCTCAGTGCCGATTTTAGCCCGACATTTCTGGTGGGGCAATTTTGTATGACGTCATGTCACCGTCACAAAAATAGAGGGAGCTGATTATTATAAGCAGTAGGCCTATATGGACAGGTAGGCATAGGCTATGGGCTGCATTTTGAGTGCCGGCAGGGAGCAGAAATCCTATTTCAATCACATTTTAAATGCTTCAGCGCGACTCAAAGATGTTGCTTATAATACAGCAACAAAGTAAAATAGATTGTAACAAAGTAAAAAGATTAGATAGACACATAGTTCAAATAACTTGCATGCTTTATCAAGCTTGTGGCACAAGCATACAACATGAAGCAAAAGGCACAACTGAATCCAATAACAGCAACAAATCATGCTGCTAAATGAACAAAACTTACATAAAATGAAACTTGAAACACGGAGGCTGGTTCCAAAACAGTAGAAAACTAGCGATAGCTAACGAGCAGTAACGTTAGTGGCGTAGATCTGTCTGAGTACGCTCTGTATGATTTATTTATTTTTGGTCACGGGTTGCTAGGCAGAATTCAAGGGGCACAATCACAACTGCCCCTAAACCCAATGTAAATTTCGGGATGTCTCGATCACGCTTGCATATTGTTTCCATAGCAACAGTCTTAAGTTTGCAGCGCTGCCCCAGAAGGGGAGGGACAGCGGAGAGCAGGCAGCATTTCACAAAGCAAGCACAAACACAGAAACACACACAAATCAAATTACTCCAAAACAGCACTATAATGCTTGTGAGTCTAATTTATTCACGCACACACATTCACAATTGAATTGCTACTTTGCATATTACAGTTTTTCTCCATTGCTTTGGCTCATTTCACGAAACAGAAATGACATTCTCAAAACAACACGTGCAAACCTCCAAACCACTGTGTACTTGTTCACAACAGATTTGAATTTCTCATTCCTTTAATCAAATTGCAATTGTATTAGCACATTCTTGTAAATGACAAGTACAATTGCCTACAGTTTGCACAAATTTCAAATGATTTAGCAAATCTTTGCAAATAGTTAGGTTCAATTGCCTTCAGTTAGCCCAATTACCAATTGAATATATCTTGCTGGTCTAAACTGACTGTTGCTTCTCAGTCAAGTCGTTGTTCTCTGCAAAACATGTTGGCATAATTTCCTTGTGTACATCATCACCTGCACAATAGTTCACTCCACTGTCAAAATCCTTCAGGCACATAGTACCATGAAAAACATCACGGTATATACTGTAATATGGATCTCTTGGATCATCGGCTTAATTTTCAGGTGCAACTACAACTTTACCAATCAAGGGGGAGATTTACACATCCGATCACCAATCACACAGTAAGTTTAGTTAGCTGACAGGTCCTATCCAGGAGTATAAATTCTTCCATCAAATATCTAGAGCTTGACCAAGTTCAGTACAATTTATGAACATGGAAGCACCTGGCCAGGGAAACAACCAAGGGCAACTGCCTGCTCGAGGAAGAGGAGGAAGAATAAGAGGAAGAGGAGCAAGGGTGGATGTCCCAGGCCAGCGCGGGGGCAACATCACCATGTGTACTGCCATTTTAGAGAATGGTGTAGTCACCCACATTCCCAGTCTTGGCCCATACAACACCCAGAAGCTCCTGGTGTTCTTGGACCGCCTGCACTCTGATCTTATCCCTCTACATGAGGGGGGTTTGGTAGGGCCTCACTTGCCTACATTTGTTATTGTGTGGGACAATGTTAGCTTCCACCGTGGCTCGCTCATCAGGGCGTGGTTCACTGCCCATCCAAGGATGCTGATGGTGCTCTTATCACCTTACTCCGCATTCCTCGATCCTATCGAGGAGTTTTTTTTTGCATGGAGGTGGAGGGTCTATGAGCATCGGGCTCTAAACCAGAGGTCCCTTCTCCAGGCAATGGATGCTGCTTGCGTCGATGTCACAGCAGATCAGTGTAAGGGATGGTTGTGGCATGCACGCCGATTCTTCCCCCGTTGCATAGCAAGTGAGAACATCAGATGTGATGTTGATGAAAATCTGTGGCCAGACAGACATGAGTCTCTGCATGAGTCTACCTCAGTCTGCCCTCCCCTTCTCATCTCATGCACAGACTTTACCACTTACATATTCTGCACTATCACTTTGCTCTTTGCACTTTCATAACACACACACACACACACACAAGCACAAGACCACTATCTTGCACTACCCATCCTCACAAGCACAAGAACATTATATATATTTTTTTTTGCACTTTCCACACCAGCTGCACAAGATCACTTTCCTCCTGGACACCGACACTGTCAAAATCATTGCACTCAGTATAATAGGGCCTGTATCTGGAAACACTCTGTGTGAAAATGTTCTCCCTATGTGTATGTATATATGTTCTCCCTATGTGTATGTATATATGTTCTCCCTATGTGTATGTATATGTGATTTATGTATGTATGTCGGTGAGGTGTATAAGTGTATATGTATATAAGCTACTGGATGACCTAAATTTCCCTCGGGATTAATAAAGTATCCATCTATCTATCTAGAATACTATGTGTATCTAGATAGATGGATACTTTATTAATCCCGAAGGAAATTTAGGTCATCCAGTAGCTTATACACTTAACTTAACTATCTATCTATCTACATGAGCGCGAGGATGAGCAGGAGAGTGAGGACGAAAACTAAACTTCAGCTTTGCTTTACTTTCCTACTGTATGTGCTGTTACAGTAGTGTAGGCTATACATCATTTTAGTTTTGATGTGCTTATTGTTTGACAGTATATTGTGCTGTACCCATTTTTTGTTTCTGTTTGGCAATTACTGTAACAATTTCCATGGCAGTATGAGTGCAATACAGTATGTGATGTGAAACCTTGTTGGCTCCTCTTGAATTACATAATCTTTTTTCTGTTTGATACACATAGTATTCTGGAAAAAAATACATCTACTACAGTAACCATTCAGTGTCAAAGGACTAAGCCAAGATTGAAATGTGCACATGAGGGATATTTCTATGGCCCACTGCCATACTGACAAAACATCTAAATGTTTTGACCTGCAGTGTTTAAACAATGCCAAAGGGACTTTTCATTTTGGGGTCACTGACTATTTGTATGAGAAAATTATTTGGTTTTGAAGCTTGAATTAACTGTTTTGGGTGAGATATGACCTTTTGAAGGTGATCTATGTAGTTGTGATGAACCATATAGGCTATTTTGCCCAATGCACTTAGAGCTTTGAGAATGTCACTTCTGTTTCAAGAATTGAGCCAAAGCAATGGAGAAAAACTGTAAATAAAACAAGATATATTTTGCCACAAAGCACAGATGTATTGAGCTTTCTGCACCACAGCGCCATCTGGATCTGGTGGGGCAGTGCCCCACGTGCCCCTAATGTAGAAACGCCACTGCTTTGCCTGAACATCTTTGGGAAACAGTAAGGTGGCATGCGATGTCATTTACCCTCTTGAAATTATCTCTGCTGAAGTGCTTTGGCTATTGACACCCTGGTGACCATCCCATTCAATAAATAAAAAAAATCAAAGCATTTCCTTTTCTCACCTACAGTTAATCAAATTAGATACAGAATAGTTGAAAAGATTACTCGAGTAACTCGGAAAATTCGATTACAAAAAGGCTTTGTTTAATTCATATCATGCTCCGGTATCATTGTTTCATACAGACTGTTATTATTGACACACGCGCATTCAAAGATTTAGGGTGGCGTGATCATAGATATATATAAAGGCTAGATGTCTCGTCCGCGTTGCCAGCCAACGGAGTCGAACGTCCGCACATGGCGGCCATCTTGCCCCAGGCAGCTCGCTCACCCATCACATTGTGTTGGTAGTGGTATGTACTTTTTAAATAACCATAACTTGCTCAATTTTCAACCGATTTTTAAACGGGTTGGTTTGTTATAAACGTCAGAGATGTAGTTATGACACTGCATACTTATGAATAATGTATGTTATTTTCTTAAAAATATCCAAAAAGCATCCCGAATTATAACCACGTTAATAACGTTTGTAAGAAAGCAAACCATTTGTAAATCCGTTGAAAATTGAGCAAGTTATGGTTATTTAAAAAGCGTTCTTTCCCGATTATTACACGGCTACTTGCCAAAACGAAAAAATAACTTAACACAGTGTGTCTTTCTATAATATTACTTTAATTGACCGATCGCCAGGGCCCCGTCCCCTTAGTTATTGTTGCTACGTCCGACACAATTCCCGGAACTGTCAAGCTATAAGCCATGGCGAGTACGGGGACAAGCGCTACAGCTGTCAGTGTGAGTGATGATTTTTGGAGTAATACCTCCACGATATCCTCCAGATCAAGGCAAAAGGGACTGCAATATGCAGTGGAAGGATATCCAAAATATTAAGATCAACAACGAAGTGGACACAACAATAATCGAAGCAAAAGTATACAGGTCTCAATAAAAAAAATGAGAAACCCCACGACCTCTTCATTAAATGCAACCAGCACAAACCTTGTAGACTAGTCATGTTATTTCACCACTGGGTAAGATCTGTATATAATATTTCAAGCTAGCTAAACCCCTACAAAGATTCTTTATTCTTATTATTTATTCCGTCTCTGGCGAGACACTCTGGTACTGGAGGTATCTATCGATCTAGCTAGCTAGGATGGTGACAATCTAGAGAACAGTACAGTAACGTACCAGTGTGGATCAAGATAGCTGCTAGTGACGTTATTGTTCAAGGGATGTGTGTGCATGTTGCTGAAAGTATTTCACAGTCACTGTAGTGATAACTTGCTTGTAAAATGATGATCCTGATGTAATGCTATGGCTTTGTATCAGATCGCCAGGTTATTGCTCTCAGGTTGTGCCTTATGCATACCTTGGGATACTCAGGAGTAGGTTGCCCATTCACAAAATGCCACAAAGATTAAAATAAAACAACTTCATAATGGCCTTTTGTTCAACATTGATACAGTATGTTAAGCTCGAGCTAGTCTCTCCAACTAAAGTGTTAATGTTAAAATCAAAATGTTAATGTTACCGTCTGTAAAATTGCACACTGAGCTATCCTGGCCAGAGATAGCAAACGCCAGCAGCATAAATACAAAGTGTTCGTTAAAAGTTCTGTTCAATGTTGTATCAAGCATAAATACAAAGTGTTCGTTAAAAGTTCTGTTCAATGCTGGCGTTTGCTATCGCTAGCTAGGATAGGTCAGAGTGCAATTTTACAGACGGTAACATTAACATTTTGACGGTAACATTTTGATTTTAACATTAACACTTTAGTTGGAGAGACTAGTTATGTACTTGTAGTGGTAATAATACAAGTTGTCATGAACCATAACTGTTTGGGGATGTTCTCTCAACTAGACAGTTAGTTATCATACCTAGCGATAGCGTAGTTCGCTAGATAGATATCATAGCTAGCTGCAAGCAGCTTCATTTACTTCGGAGCAGACATATGTGTGTTTTTCGATATATTGAGATGGGAGTGGGGTCTCCCACACTGTTTAATCCACCGCCGGCACCTTTCCTCTTGTGTTTTGGGCTTTGGAAATGCGGGAAAAAACCACGCATCCCTCTAATCTCTGTGTCAGATCTAAAAGTCCCGTAAGCACACTGCTTCACCATGCTGCTCAGACCTCAAAGTTGTCGGACCTTCTTCTCTTAGTAGCGGTTGCTAAGGTATGATTGGACGAGGGCCGTTCTAGGGAGGAGTTTCGCGATCGGTCAATGGGCTCTATGCACGCCAGTAGAACGTTCACGACAATGCCAAATAATACGGCTCACTTACTTCCGGTTTACTTCCTAGTAACTGTCAGTGAGACTTGCAAGCACAGATTACAGCAGAGAACTTCAACAAAGTAGCGTTACATAATGTATAGGCTATATCGAATCATATACTTAAACATGTTAAGTCATACATTCTTAACTTGGATGAAAGAATATTCAACCTTCACAGATACTAACGATCAGGCTTGGGGAGTAACGGAATACATGGAACAGCGTTACGTAATTAGCATACAAAAAAAGTGAACTGTATTCCGGTACAGTTACAAATAAAGAAGACGTAATTAGATTACAGATACTTTTAGCAAAAATTGGGATTATTAACAGGATTACAAATAGATTTAAAAATGCAGAACATTATACCATCATTCACATGCGCACTTTACAACACGTCACGAGAAGACAACAGAGAAAAAAGGTCCATATGATGACCTCGAGTTCAAAAAATGCTTTCCCTGGCTGGAAATATCGACACTATTTTGTCCTCAAAGCTGAAAGTGGGAAGAACATAACAATGCAGTGCACCTTATGGTTACACGCGGTGAAAATACTTTCGTTGTCCAAGGACTCCACGTCAAATTTCATGAAGCATTACAGGCAAGACCAACACTGCTAACGTCTACACAGACATCCGGTTAGCTTAAGGTTAAAGTTGGTTAGCTAACCTGTTAGTATTGATTGCCTACTAACGTTATAAAAAAGGGGGACTTTGGATAAAACACAAGCCCCTGACCGAAATATATTCGTGGCAGTTTAATTGAAGTTTCAGCGTGATGTGTGACTGGGTAACATCTGTTTATTAACAAAGCAAGTTGGGCTATATGTAAGTTAAATGCGCAACGTTACCGCGACTTTCACTCACAAATAACATTTAAACAGCATATTTAAACTATAATACTATACTACTCTTTAGGTCTGCCCTACATTTCAACTTGGAACCCGTAGTCCTACTGTCAGCATGTATTCTCTTTATCAGTTCAGAAAGTGGACACTTGATTCATTAAAAATACTGTCTATGTTCTAAATCTGTGCCGATTTTGTTTTTTTACTAGCCTATGCTTTGAAACTGTGGTGTTGTGCACTTTCCATGTAGAGGAGGCTGGTTTGCATAATGACAATCATATTTGTCTTTAAAAAACACTCAGCAGAGGGCAGGTTTAATTGTTAAAACTTGGTTTCCTCATTTTCTTTTCTAAGGTTACATTGTGCTGTTGATTTACAGATTACGCTTAAGTGAAAGCCATTTTATTGATGTCTCTTTTCTGTTGTCTTCATTTGCAAATTTGCCATTGAGGTAATCCAGGTAATCAGTAATTGTATCGGAATACATTTTTAAAGTAATCCTCCAAACCCTGCTAACGATACTATCGCTGTGGTAGAGCAATGTTTAGATTACACACATTAGCCTACAACTAGCTAGTTAACCGTGACGATACAAAAATACAAGAATGACAGTCTCATCTTCGTATTCGTGGATGTAGGAGGAGGCGTACATTTTAAAACCCTTCTCCAGTTTGCTACTGGGTGCCTTTGATGAAGATTTACATAATGAACGTCATTAATTGTGAGTTTTGACAGCTCCGTCAGGCATCGCGTATGAAACAGTGCTATTCTTTCAAAGTAGCGTGAGCGCCGGAAGTAAGTGAGCCGTATTATTTGGCATTGTCGTCAACGTTCTACTGGCGTGCATAGAGCCCATTACAATTTATTTGTTACCCATTCGTGGTGTTAAAAAGCAGAGAAATAGTTCGCCAAAGACGTTGAACATTCTTTAGAACACAGCTGCTCAACTGTCAGCTGAAACTCAAGATGAGATCAGCTGACGTCGCTAAGCAACGGAATACACTGAGGTTGATAAATTACCGGACTACTTGCGGAGTGCTACGAAAGACGTGAATCCGAGGCAAAAAGGCCACTTCCCTTGACAGCGGTCAATTGACCGATCGCCAGGGCCCCGCCCCCTTAGTTACTGTTGCTACGTCCGACACAATTCCCGGAACTGTCAAGCTAAAACCCATGGCGAGTACGGGGACAAGCGCTATAGCTGTCAGTGTGAGTGATGATTTTTGGAGTAATACCTCCACGATATCCTCCAGATCAAGGCAAAAGGGACTGCAATATGCAGTGGAAGGATATCCAAAATATTAAGATCAACAACGAAGTGGACACAACAATAATCGAAGCAAAAGTATACAGGTCTCAATAAAAAAAATGAGAAACCCCACGACCTCTTCATTAAATGCAACCAGCACAAACCTTGTAGACTAGTCATCTTATTTCACCACTGGGTAAGATCTGTATATAATATTTCAAGCTAGCTAATAACCTACAAAGATTCTTTATTCGTATTATTTATTCCGTCTCTGGCGAGACACTCTGGTACTGGAGGTATCTATCGATCTAGCTAGCTAGGATGGTGACAATCTAGAGAACAGTACAGTAACGTACCAGTGTGGATCAAGATAGCTGCTAGTGACGTTATTGTTCAAGGGATGTGTGTGCATGTTGCTGAAAGTATTTCACAGTCACTGTAGTGATAACTTGCTTGTAAAATGATGATCCTGATGTAATGCTATGGCTTTGTATCAGATCGCCAGGTTATTGCTCTCAGGTTGTGCCTTATGCATACCTTGGGATACTCAGGAGTAGGTTGCCCATTCACAAAATGCCACAAAGATTAAAATAAAACAACTTCATATTGGCCTTTTGTTCAACATTGATACAGTATGTTAAGCTCGAGCTAGTCTCTCCAACTAAAGTGTTAATGTTAAAATCAAAATGTTGATGTTACCGTCTGTAAAATTGCACACTGAGCTATCCTAGCTAGCGATGTTGATGTTACGTCTGTAAAATTGCACGCTGAGCTATCCTAGCTAGCGATGTTGATGTTACGTCTGTAAAATTGAACGCTGAGCTATCCTGGCCAGAGATAGCAAACGCCAGCAGCATAAATACAAAGTGTTCGTTAAAAGTTCTGTTCATAGCTGGCGTTTGCTATCGCTAGCTAGGATAGCTCAGAGTGCAATTTTACAGACGGTAACATTAACATTTTGACAGTAACATTTTGATTTTAACATTAACACTTTAGTTGGAGAGACTAGTTATGTACTTGTAGTGGTAATAATACAAGTTGTCATGAACCATAACTGTTTGGGGATGTTCTCTCAACTAGACAGTTAGTTATCATACCTAGCGATAGCGTAGTTCGCTAGATAGATATCATAGCTAGCTGCAAGCAGCTTCATTTACTTTGGAGCAGACATATGTGTGTTTTTCGATATATTGAGGTGGGAGTCGGGTCTCCCACACTGTTTAATCCACCGCCGGCACATTTCCTCTTGTGTTTTGGGCTTTGGAAATGCGGGGAAAAAAACACGCATCCCTCTAATCTCTGTGTCAGATCTAAAAGTCCCGTAAGCACACTGCTTCACCATGCTGCTCAGACCTCAAAGTTGTCGGACCTTCTTCTCTTAGTAGCGGTTGCTAAGGTATGATTGGACGAGGGCCGTTCTAGGGAGGAGTTTCGCGATCGGTCAATTATGCATAGCAACGGTCAAATATGGAAAAATAGTTGACCACAGAACGTTGGGAAGCCCCATTCAAGTGAATGGAGCATTCTACAGCCTTAAGAAGATCCGTGTAATAAAGGGAGATAAAGAAGACTACTGTGGTAATCGTGGGTGTTCTAACAGACACTTCCCGAGCAATTCGCCTTATTCACGTCGCGGCCATATTGAAAACGAAAACGAGGCTTGGTTGGGTAAACCCGACCGGAAGTTATTCTTTACGATAGGAAGAGTAATGATGGACAGAGAATGGACCACAAATATTCTGCTCTTGCCCCCTATAACCGTGGCATTAATATATAATTTTTTGCAGCTCACCGTCAGCATCATGTTTATTTACTTGGCTATTATGAAATGCACCAAACATACCATGGAATGTGTGTGCCAGAAAGCTCAACATGAGCAACCTTTGAACAGCCTCTGAACGTGAGGAACTCTTTTGCCTTAAAGTAACTGTATTTAGCAATTGTACTTTAGGGTAAGGGTAAGGATTAGCAATCTAACCTTTTAAAAAAAAAAAAACAGCTTAAAAAATTGGGGCGCTGCAATGACGTTTAATATGGAGAATAGCCTCTGTGCTATTGTCATACCAGGGTCCGTAGGCATATTAGCCTACTGCGTTATGTAAGTTTGCCTTAAGACGCCAGGTTACTACTGTCTGCCAAACTAGTAAGTAGCTTATTTGCCGTCTTGTGTTGCACTTGCTTGATGTTTGACTGTGTTAGGAAAGTCGTTGACTCACTAGTTTGTCTAGTGTCAAAGTAAGCACATTTCAACAGGTTTCGCTAGGCTAGGTTTCGCCGCTAGCATCTCGTTAGCGATTAGCAATTCCTCCCTTCTGTTGCTGTAACATCTAATTTAGCTACCTTGACCATGTAGGGGATCTCATTCTTTCTCATGGAGGGAGCTGCCCTCCCTCTCACACTTGCCCTGCTACTCTCTCTCTTTCTGACTGCAAAAGCATTGTTATTCACAAGATCATCCTGAATCACCTGTCATTTTACAAATTTGACTCATTCGTGCTATCAATTCTGACAGTATAACTTAGCTGCCATTTGCTAGCTAGCCAAGTAAATAAACATGATGCTGACGGTGAGTTGTAAAAAAAAAAAAAAATCTATTAATGCCGCAAGGGCAGAAGATGTGTGGTCCATTCTCCGTCCATCATTACTCTTCCTAAATTTCCCTCGGGATTAATAAAGTATCCATCTATCTATCTATCTTCGTATGGTAGAGAATGACTTCCGGTTGGGTTTACCCAACCAAGCCTCGTTTTCGTTTCAAAATGGCGGCGCGTGTGAATAAGGCGAATTGCGGGTCGGGGAGGGTTACTGAACCACAGGCACAAGGTCGTAGCATCTTGTCCAATCTGAGGGATGTAGTTTAAATAAATGTACGGTATAGGTATGTATTGATTGATTTTTTTTTGTTGCGTAGTTTCAGCTGGCATTTCGTACCTGCGTATTTTGACTAAGAATTGCGTGGTTGGTACACAAAATGCGTGCAGGTTGGCAGGTCTGCTCCCCAAGCCTGATCGTTAGTATCTGTGAACGTTGAATATTCTTTCATCCAAGTTAAGAATGTATGACTTAACATGTTTAAGTATATGATTCGATATAGCCTATACATTATGTAACGCTACTTTGTTGAAGTTCTCTGCTGTAATCTGTGCTTGCAAGTCTCACTGACAGTTACTAGGAAGTAAACCGGAAGTAAGTGAGCCGTATTATTTGGCATTGTCGTGAACGTTCTCACTCACTCAACATCCACTGATACTACTACACTGCTACTTTATTATCCACCGAGGCGTAATGCATTGCTGAGGTACAATGGGAAGTGGGGGAGTAATAATCAAGCACATACATGTGACCGTAATGTTAGCATATAAAATGTTAAAATATGTGTTCGGTAACTTAACGAGATGATGCATTTCAAGGGGTATATCCTTCAGATACATTTGTATAAAAAGTTAGCCGTAGTAGCTAGCATACGATGTGATTCGCCTGGTTATGAGACGGCTACGGTGTGAATAACTGATGGAGTAGGCTACTTTAGCTGCAGTAAGGTTAACTCAAACGCCACGGAGACTGGCACAAGTGACCATTGCAAAGGTGTTTGACTACAGACTGCTAACGTAGCAAATAATTGCTACTATTGCAGCCAGTCAACCGACCAGCCTTGCAGGTATAAAATAATCATGACGTCAGATGACGATTTTCAGTGTCGTTACCAAAAACAAGACCCAATACAGAGCCAGCCTGAGCACAGACATGACAAGCGCTTTGGTGACAAGAAAGGTGAGCATGAATGTAAAGGGGACTGTCTTGTCACATGGAAGGCTTCAGTGATGCTCTGCTCAAAAAGGCCAAGTCGCCAAGCTATGAGGCAAACTTTACATCACGTCACGAGAAGACAACAGAGAAAAAAGGTCCATATGATGACCTCGAGTTCAAAAAATGCTTTCCCTGGCTGGAAATATCTACACTATTTTGTCCTCGAAGCTGAAAGTGGGAAGAACATAACAGTGCAGTGCACCTTATGGCTCACCGCGGTGAAAATACTGTCGTTATCCAAGGACTCCACGTCAAATTTCATGAAGCATCTACAGGCAAGACCAACACTTCTAACGTCTACACAGACATCCAGTTAGCTTAAGGTTAAAGTTGGTTAGCTAACCTGTTAGTATTGATTGCCTACTAACGTTTCAGCGTGATGTGAACTAAAGTTTCAGCGTGATGTGTGACTTGAGTAACATCTGTTTATTAACAAAGCAAGTTTGGCTATATGTAAGTTAAATGCGCAACGTTACCGCTAGGGATGCACCGATACCACTTTTTTACAAACCGATACGAGTAAGAGTATTTTTATTTGTGTACTTGCCGATACCGAGTACCGATACCGATACTTCTTAGATTTGGTCTCCATGAAAGTGCAATTAATTTGGAGGCAGATTTTATTTTATCCTCTGCAGATTATGTCAAGCCTATAGTACAAAATTAACAGAAGGCTATCCCAAGCCAAAAATAAACAGAGCTTTCTGGTTTTAACACACAAAAAAAGCCTTCAAACAGACAATATCATCACATTAGACATCACATTAGGCAAATATAATCAGATAAAGGCAATTCAATTTGATGCATAGTTAACAACACAGTCTGCTTAACAAAAAGTGAACAGAACTATTACTGGATTAGCACAAGAGCACATTTCAGTTACAAAAGGATCAGAAGAATCTCCTGCTCAAGTACACAAACAATCACTTAACCTATGTGGCACAGTCTTTCTCTCTACCTCTCTCTCTCTGTGTGCGTGCGCGTTTTTTTCTTTTGCAAGACGTCAGTTAAGATTGGTTGCTTCGGTCTTGCGCCACTAGCATCAGTGAACTCAGTGTACTTAGCACTATGGTGCGTCTTCAGATGTTTAATCAAATTGCTTGTGTTAAACAACGTACTTTCATTTCCGCCCCTCGACACCGTAGCAGTGCAGATCTTACACTGTGCCTTACTCCTGTCGTCGTCATTTATCTTAAAATGAGCCCAAATCGCCGTTAAGGCAGCACAACGGAATTGCTAATCGCTAACGAGATGCTAGCAGCTAAATTTAGCGAAACCTGTATACTGAAATACTTTGACACTATGACAAACTTTCCACAGTCAAACATCAAGCAAATGCAACACAAGACGGCAAATAAGCTACTTACTAGTCTGGCAGAGAGTGGTAGGACAGGTAGGACAATAAATCACATTTTGTGTCAGCATAGCCCGGCCAGCTTGATGCAGTGAAATACTGATGAGTGGTATCGGCAATTCAAAAACGAGTACGAGTATTTTAACGAAGTATCGGCACCGATACCGGTATCGGTATCGGTGCATCCCTAGTTACCGCGACTTTCACTCAAATGACATTGAAACAGCATATTTAAACTATAATACTATACTACTCTGTCTGCCCTACATTTCAACTTGGAACCCGTAGTCCTACTGTCAGCATTTACTTAAAATGTATTCTCTTTATCAGTTCAGAAAGTGGACACTTGATTAATTAAAAATACTGTCTATGCTCTAAATCTGTGCCGATTTAGTTTTTTACGAGCCTATGCTTTGTAAACTGTGGTGTTGTGCACTTTCAATGTAGGTCAGGAGGCTGGTTTGCATAATGACAAGCATATTTGTCTTTACAAAACACTCAGCAGAGGGCAGGGTTAATTGTTAAAACTTGGTTTCCTCATTTTCTTTTCTAAGGTTACATTGTGCTGTTGACTTACATAATATGCTTAAGTGAAAGCCATCTTATTGATGTCTCTTTTCTGTTGTCTTCATTTGCAAATTTGCCATTTGAGGTAATCCAGGTAATCAGTAATTGTATCGGAATACATTTTTAAAGTAATCCTCCAAACCCTGCTAACGATACTATCGCTGTGTGGTAGAGCAATGTTTAGATTACACACATTAGCCTATAACTAGCTAGTTAACCGTGACGATACAAAAATACAAGAATGACAGGCTCATCTTAGTATTCGTGGATGTAGGAGGAGGCGTACATTTTAAAACCCTTCTCCAGTTTGCTACTGGGTGCCTTTGATGAAGATTTACATAAGCGATGAACGTCATTAATTGTGAGTTTTGGCAGCTCCGTCAGGCATCGCGTATAAAACAGCGCCATTGTTTCAAAGTAGCTTGAGCGCCGGAAGTAAGTGAGCCGTATTATTTGGCATTGTCGTGAACGTTCTACTGGCGTGCATAGAGCCCATACAACCAAGCAACCTAGAACCAGCAAATACAGTCCTTAACCTCATTAACATTAACAGTTCACCATGCGGAGCCTCTACAATGTAACCTAATAGTTGACGCTACGTGATTTACGATTGCGAACTAATATGAACACTAGTGCTAATTAAAACGTACGGTATTTGTGATTATTTGTAGCCTATGTTATGAGTCGATAGTGATGACTATAGGCATGATGTTAAGTATCAAGATAGCCAAATGCACCATGATCTCATGTCATGCACTCCTCATCTCTCCTTCCCTCTTCCTCCCGCGCACGCGGTCACATACACACAGCTGTTGAGCTTTGATCCAATTAAAGTGTTGAAGTTGGAATAAAAACCTGTTTTTGTCAGGAATAACAGCCAATTGCTTGATCATTTTAGCAGGCCTGTCATGTTGCGTGATGCACTATTGATATTAAGTACTTTATATCTGATTACTCGAATAACCGATGAAATCATCTCGAAAACTCGATTCCAAAAATATTTGATAGTTGCAGCCCTAGTCGGGTTGAAAATGGGTGCCTTGGCATCCACATAGTAGACCAAGATGCTGTCCATCTCCATCTTCTGCCCCCCCACCATTGGCTCAAACTTCTCCTGGTTGTTGAACTGTGGCAGCTCCTTGATCTGAGGGCAAGAGAACACCACCGCATCAGTTCACAAATTTACATTGTACACGTCATGGGACAAAAAAAAAAGGAATTCTAAGCTGTTTCAGTGTGGAACTGAACATATACTTTTTTTTAATGTCTCCACAGTTTAACTCAGCTCACTATGCTGATGTTCCCTTCAAAAAGGCAACGATACCCACTGCATTTATAGACAACACACATTGACCTGCTATTGGCACCCATTTTGGCATTTCAACAAGTGCTACCTGTAACGTTTTCACAGAGGTTATGTGGAGTGTGTACTCACATCCTTCTCCATGTACCAGCCAACACGTGTGAGGTCCTCCTTGGTGTCATCCTTGTCCTTCTTGACGTCCACAATGATCATACGAGCATCCTTGTCATACTGTGCAAAGAAGAACAAAAGAGTAAAAGGCCAATGGGTACCAAAAAATTGAGGTTTGAATATGAATTAACACACACACTTTGCGTTTGGTTATGAAGTCCATGTAGAGTGACATACCTGAACCTCCTTTACAAAGGTTTTGGCCAACTTGTAGCGGGCGAGGATGGCATTTTCAATCCCGCTATACAAACATCACAGAAAATCTCATCTCAGCTTCACTAAGTATCTCAGTCAGAGAGATGCCATACAAAATTCTTGGTGACTGGAAAGTTTCTAGAATAAACCATTATGGATACGTACGTTTTCAGCTGAGCCTCATCTACTTCTTTAGCCAGCTCCTTGTGGGTCATTTGCATACGCAACCAGCTGTGGAGAGGACAACCATTCAGATTATTACTGCATTTCTTTTTACAAAAAATACATTTGCCAAGGGATGCAACCATATTTGTCATATACAAAACGCTACCCTCTGAACATGTTCTAGCTTGAAACGTTCACAACCTCCTGAATAGAGGCTGACTCCAGGACGACTCAGCCCTGATCTGGGGCAAGACCCAGTCCAGAGAAAGCCTCTGTAGTTAGCCCATAATGTTTCCATCTAGCAGGCTCCACGAAACTCACTATGTCTCCACCAGCACGTCGCACTTCAGGTTCTTGTCGCCTTTGTCGGTTCTACGCACGCCGGCGCTGTTCACACACCAGCACTCCTCGGTTCCGTTGCACTGCCTGGCCTTGAACTTGCCGTTGACCTCGCAATCCGGATCATACATCCAATCGTCGTCCACCAAGGCGGTCTCTACGGGCTTGCTGCCGATGGTACCCGTCCTGGCCCTCTGCATCTGGGTCTTCATCAGGAAGCATTTGGGGATCACTGAGAGAGAGAGAGGGGGGGGGGGGGTCACTTGCTTGTTTCTCTGTACTTTTTCTGAATCAAATACATTAATTTTAAAATATTCCTTATCATATAGTGCAAGTGCGTGTGTGAGAAATGGGGATGGGAGGTAGCAGAGCAGAGTGCAACTTACATTTGGTGCAGTCCACAGCTTGCTTCTGATTATCTCCAACCAGTAGAGTGCATTGGCACGGAGTACCATCACAAACGGCCCACTTTGAAGTCGGACATGTACCTGTGGAAACAAATGTTTTGACAATGAATCATCTAATCAATCGTCTAAAACAAGATAGTTCACAGGGTTACGGTGACGGAAGCAGGTCAGAAAGGCCGAGACTAAAATGGGTGAAGGGGGTGGGGAGAGCATGACGTGCGTTGCTCACACAATGATGCAAAGTACCTGGCTAGGCCGGGGAGTGGAAAGGGAATGCTATGCTACATTCATTCCAGACAACTGGCCATTTGTGAACAACATTGCACCTGTTGAAAGTGTACTGCCATGTTGCTTTTTTCCCCATATGGAGGCTCAAAAAAAGGTGGAACAAAGTTACCATGTATAGCAGGTTGTAATGAAATTCCAGAAATGCAGTTCACAACCAGAGGTAAAAAGAACTACGCAACATTAACTTAAAAGTAAAATGGCAACTAGCAAGACTGGGCGAGTTAAATGTACAACAGACAATGTGCTTAACATTGAAATCAAGTCAAACAATGACAATAATATCCAAACAGTAAACTAGATAATATGGAAGCCTGGCGTTTATCTAGTATTTCCATAGTGGCAATCAACGCAGTTGAGCGAAGGTAGACACATCAATTACAAAAGGCAAACGACTTTTTGAAGCACTTACATTGTGAAAAGGCTCCCACGGCGAATGACACGAGAGTCAAGGCAATCAGTAGTTTCATCTTTGGAAATCACAAATTCTGGAAATCAGCAGGTGACACACAGAGAAAAAATAAGTCTCACAAACCAAACTCAATTACGAACAGAGCAAGTTGATGGCGCTGTATCCTAACGACCTCCCTCTTCCTGAGGGCGCAGTACCCTCGAAAACTCAATAAAATTGCAATCCAAATACTCAGACAATGAAATGTAAATAGAAGAAATATAGAAAAATCCAAGCAAGTGCGTTAATCCTCGAATGTATCGCAGTGTTTTAAAACGTTGATTAGCTCTTCTGAAAATAAAGCCACTTCTCAGGTCCGAACACTTGTGAAGACTGATACTCTCTGAGCTTCATTTATTAATAGTTTACCTGATCATGCTATGAATTTCAGTTCTATCATATGTGTCTAGTCCAAAGGTGATGGACAGACATTGTGAAATCTTGGTAAACAAGTCGGGACAGAAACCTTGTCCTGCGTAATGATCAACTCTGATTGTGTGACAGTGTTGTCATGCTCAGAACTTAGATTCAGAGAAGAGTTGTGGGGCTGTTGAACTACTTACATTTGTTGGACTATTCAGAAATTTGGATTTCTGTTTAAACTGGACTTGTAATGTGGAATTAAATGAAGTATATACAATGTGTGTGTGTGTGTGTGTTTTTTATGTCACCCCTGTGAGAAACATACTACCTTACACAATTTTCTTATGGCAGTGTAATCCCAGTTTGTCATTCTTGACATAGCTCAATACATTTAAAATTTCCCTCGGGATGTGAAATTCTGTCAAAGACACACACAAACACACACACACACACACACACACATTGTATTCAATTCCTCATTACAAGTCAAGTTTCAACAGGAATCAATATTTCTGAATAGTCCAACAAATATAAGCAGTTTAACAGCCCATTATGGGTTTTACCGTTCAAGGGTAGAGGAAACATAGTGTCTCCCAAATAAACATGCTTCCTATAACTGCTGATATTGAGCAGTACTTTGCCAACTGTTTGGCCTCTGTTTTATGTAGCCTCCCAATGCATCCCGAAGACACCTGTACGAAGCAGAAGTAAGGGATAATGTATTGTCCGGAGGTCAATACTCACTGCTACCATCTCACCATCTCACCGTCTCACCGTCTCATCATCTCACCGTCTCACCATCTCACCGTCTCACCATCACTCACTGCTACCATCTCACCATCTCACCATCACTCAGTGCTACCATCTCACCATCTCACCATCACTCAGTGCTACCATCTCACCATCTCACCATCACTCACTGCTACCATCTCACCATCACTCACTGCTACCATCTCACCATCTCACCATCACTCACTGCTACCATCTCACCATCACTCACTGCTACCATCTCACCATCTCACCATCACTCACTGCTACCATCTCACCATCTCACCGTCTCACCACCTCACCGTCTCACCACCTCACCTGCACTCACTGCTACCATCTCACCATCTCACCTGCACTCACTGCTACCATCTCCCCATCTCACCATCTCACCATCACTCACTGCTACCTTCTCACCATCTCACCTGCACTCAGACTGGGTCTTCCTCTGGCTCTCACAGACAGTACACAGCATAGTTCAGTGGAGTCAGAACCCTGGGTTTCGAAACGCAGACTGACTTCTTTGAAGGTAATATGCTTTCTACTTAATGCCTTGTCCCAGGGCCAAAAAGATGAATCCTCAAGAAATCATTCAAAAGCCCAAACAAGACGGAGGACACAAAAGTAATCTGTAGTGTTGTCTGTAGTCATGAAGGGAACAAGTACCATGTGTCCTCTGGCATTTCTTTGAGACAGACTTCCCAAAAAAAACACCCTATCCTTGTTTTGTCTCTTCATATTAGGAGCACACCTATAAGAACTCTCAACAATGAGATGAGAGTCATACCTTGCTTTGTGCTCTCTTCCTTTCTTCAGTTTAAAAAGGACAAACTATTCCCTTTGGGAGTGCTTCTGTGACAGGGGATAGTGATCCACGGAGCGTCAGGAGAGAAAGAGTGGGCGTTGGTGCTTTCTAACTGTTTAAGATGTCAGGGTGATCATGTCTCAGAAGAGGTGTGTGTGGGTTGTGTGCGCGTGTGTGTGTGTGTGTGAGTGAGAGAGAGAAAGAGAGAGAGAGAGAGAGAGCAGTGTGGAGAAGCTGATACAGACAGGGGTGTCAGAGAGTCAGAAACAGGAGCCAGGGGACGACGAGAGACAAGAAGAGAGTGGAGAAAAGCCTTTTCCTCCTTCCCCAATGACTGCCTCCTGAACACCACACCACTGGACCAGCATGTGGTAAGTGAGGGGACTCAATAACATGGGATTCTCCATGATTTGGGATTGTCTTTGTGTCCGTGATGGCAGAGGGTCCGACCCTCATCTGGTGTGGATCCGTGGGGTCCTGTAGTCAGATCCACTATCTGGTGGATTTTGAGATTAGTTTTCAAAGGCTGATGTGAACTTCAATGGACTTTGATGACTTTCAAGACATGGAGGGGTCCCATGGACCGTGCTGCTCTGATCAGTCTGCTTAAGTTATTGGCTACTGTTGATAGCTTCCTTCATATATTGTTTAGTAATGGTATCTGAATTAGTAATGTCCAACAACTCATCACAGTTATTTACTTAACTTTTTGTTAAGTTTTGCAGTCAGCATACAAATTATGACACCACTCTGAATGAAATGTGGACTTAATTTAACTTCTTTTTAATTGAAATAACTCTCCTTATATTCAGCAACATATGAGTGTGATCAGTGTTAGTTGTGAATCCCCTTGACCTGTTTATAGTTCTGTGTAAATGACGGGCAGATGCTGATTAAAGGTACGGTTCACCTTTGCATTACATTCTTTTTCTTATTTCCTTGCAACAACAAAGTACAAAGTAAATAGTTATCATCGGAGAGAGAGAAAAAAAGAGAGGGATTGAGGAAAGGAGGTTGAGAGACAGAAAGAGAGAGATTATGTTGAAGAATTAAAATGACTCCAAATGGTTTTTTGTTGTCTGGCTCCTTCACCCAAGGGGCACCACTTCACACCACTTCATCTCCTGCACACCACACCCAGATGTCTATTGGCAGTGTACAGTAGGCAAGTCTGCCTTCAGGCTGGAAGGGGATGTTATCATATTTCAGGGATTATGGATATTATTTGTCCTTTTCATAACTAAGGATATTCTGAATACATGTTTTGTACCACTTTAGAATCATTATAGTCTGTAGGCATAGTATATTAAGAAGGAATAAGTACATTATAATACTGTATCAGGATGTAGTGTTGGTAAATACTAGCCGAAACCCATGTAGCATCTGGTTCTGGCTCTTACATGGTCCAGATAGTTCTGATATGGTCCAGATAGTTCTGATATGGTCCATATTTAAATGGTGTCAAGGAACTTTTGACACTCCTGTTCAACCAGCAGATTCCAGTTTCAAGGTGGTTCCCACCAGTCAATGTTTCTGCACTCATGTCATGGTGTCCTCTCTAAAAGCAGAGTACCGGATCCACTCGGTGCTATAGGCTAAGGGAACAAAGCAAGTGAGACCTTTCTGCCATTGCAGTGAATAGAATTGGGTTAGAGAGGTAACCAAGTCCTGTAATTAATACTTTTACAATAACTGCAGTCAGGAATCCACCTACAAACTCTTCCAGAGGCTAACATTTCTGTTTTGCCTACATGGGTAATGTCACACAAATTGCCTCACAAAATCCACACACAAAGGGATGTCTTTCTTTGTGACATATTTATGAAACTAGAGCTCAACCCGATGTCCTATTAACACAGAGGTAACTGAGAAACTTTATGAGATTTAGAACCTTTAATGTCTTAAAGCTCCTAAGGTTTTTCTCAAAGCCAGCGTAAACGGTTTGACATTGACATTGACATTGTCAAAAAGTAAAATGTATGAGATTTCAAGTGCATGTGTACGGTTGTCTGAATGAATTTGTGTTTAAAATATATTTTAATTTCTTTATAAAGTTTTCTCATAAAGGTATAGCCTCATAATGAAAAACCCTTACTTTCTCTTGGTACCTGTAAACAGGAAAAATTTTCTATGTTGGTCTTTGGACACGGATAACACCTGCACTCTATTTACTCAGAATGCTATCTGTCTGTTTCTGTTTCTGCTTGCAGGGCTTCACTGCTCTGTCTGGTGTATGCATTTACATTCCTACATTCCACCCGTGCAGGTAGGAGACATCTCATTTCTTGCGTGTGTCTGTGCATGTTTGTGTTTGTGTCTGAGTGTGTGCGTGCGTGCATGTGTGTGAGAGATAGAGAGGGAAAACCACCGTATGACTGTGTGATCCACAAGGAAGTGACAAGCTGTGTGTTATTATATTTAGTTTGACTGCTTCATCATGTGATAGTCAGCACACTATCTGTATCTAGTATCTGAGAAGTCCTCTACTCACATAATGGCCCACAAAGCCTAACTATTAACTAAATGATACCTAACCCTGACCCTAATTCTAACTTTAACCCCAAGTCCCGACTTACTTCCCTCAACACAATTATTGTTGACTGGTTTTGTTGGCCAGTTAACATGACATTGGAGTGTACATACAGAACTCTCTTATTGTGTTTTTTTTTTATTGTACCTTATTTTTGTGTGTGTTTTTCCCTCTCCATCTCTAGCGGCTGACCTGAGTGAGTGCGCTGCTGTGGGGAGCGTATGCCATACTCATGCGGAGTGCATGAAGACCCGCGACAACACCTTTGTCTGTGTGTGCCGCATCGGCTATAACGGCGACGGCCTGCAGTGCGTGGACATAGACGAGTGTGTCACGGGCCTGCACGGCTGCCACCCCAAGGCCCTGTGCAACAACAATCTGGGCAGTTACAACTGCGTGTGCCTCCAGGGCTACTCGGGTGACGGCACCACCTGCGCAGACATCAACGAGTGCCAGACAAACAACGGAGGTTGCCACGTCAATGCCGCCTGCATAAACACCGACGGAGGTCGGAGGTGCACTTGCGAGGAAGGCTTCAAAGGTAATGGATTTACCTGCGTGGATGACAACGAATGCAGCCAGCGAGGGATCTGCCACTGGAACGCCACCTGCACCAACAACCCTGGTTCTTATGTGTGCACTTGTAATTCTGGCTACAAGGGCAATGGGAACTACCTGTGCCTGGACGTGGACGAGTGCTCTGAGACGCCAGGGGTTTGCTCTTCGTCCCTTGGCTACAAAGGCTGTAAAAACCTGCCTGGGACCTACCGCTGCACCTGCAACACTGGCTATCAGAGCAACGGGCGGACCTGTGCAGATCTTGACGAATGTGCGAGCAACATCTGTAGCTTATACTCCACCTGCGTCAACAACCCGGGGTCGTACCTTTGTACGTGTAACGAGGGGTTCGTGGGTAACGGCATCACCTGCGTGGACATCAACGAGTGCAGTCAGGAGAACGCTTGCGACCTGAACGCGGAGTGCATCAACGTGCTGGGCAGCTACGAGTGCTCCTGTCTCACGGGCTTCCTCGGGGACGGGGCAGAGTGCGTGGACATCAACGAGTGTGTCGTAAACAATATCTGCCCCGCCACTGCTGCCTGTGTGAACACCGCAGGCTCCTTCTATTGCGACTGTGGCCGGGGCTACACTTTCAACGGCACCCAGTGCGAGGACCTGGACGAATGCGCCGGGGGAGACTGCAGCCCGTTTGCCACCTGCCAAAACTTCCCAGGATCCTTCACCTGTGAGTGCCGTATTGGCTACAAGGGAGATGGAATGACGTGTGTAGATATAGATGAGTGCTCCTTATCTCAGCAATGCCACCCAGACGCCCAGTGCATCAACTTACCGGGAACCTTCAACTGCAGTTGCAACCCGGGGTACTCCGGGGACGGCGTGAGCGAGTGCGCAGACCTTAACGAGTGTTTGGTTGATATCGGGGGATGTGGAGATAGAGCCACCTGTGTGAACAGCAGAGGCTCCTTCTCCTGTGTCTGCCCCTCTGGGTTTACCCTGGTCAACCGCACCGCCTGCTGGGACGTGGACGAGTGCCAGGCCCCGGCAATACCCTGTGGCGTCAACGAAGAATGCCTCAACACAGAGGGATCCTTCCAGTGTCCGTGCCAAGTCGGCTTTGCTCGTGGCGCACAGGGCACCGAGTGTTCAGACGTCGATGAGTGCCAGGTGGGCAACCCTTGCCATGAGGATGCTACCTGCCTAAACTCGTTTGGCTCGGTGTCGTGCAGCTGCAAGAGAGGGTTCACGGGGAACGGCACCAGCTGCGTGGACGAGAACGAATGCGACGCGGTTGACACCTGCGACACCAGGGCTTCGTGCATGAACACCCGCGGCTCTTTCTCTTGCCGCTGCCAGGAGGGCTTCGCGGGGGACGGCTTCTCGTGCGAGGACATCGACGAGTGTGCGCTCTCCAACAGCACCTGCCCCGTCGTGTCAGTGTGCGTGAACTCGCCCGGAGCGTCCGTCTGCTCGTGTCTGAACGGCACGGTGGCGCGCGGCGAGGTCTGCATGCAGCCGAGTTCAGAGTGCGAGCCCCAGTGCCACCCGTACGGCCTGTGCCACCCCTCGCCCGCGGGGTTCCAGTGCGTCTGTGACGTGGGCTTCGTGGGCGACGGCAGCTTCTGCTCAGATATCGATGAGTGCCAGAGGGACAACGTGTGTCCCAACAATGAAACCAAATGCCTGAATAAGCCGGGATCTTTTGACTGTGTGTGCAGAGCTGGCTTCACACAGAACAGGACTGATTGTGTTGGTGAGTTCATATTAGATGTTAATCTTCTAACTCATTTTCAAAAGTGAAATGTTTCATTCATAATTCTTCACTGTATACATTTGAATATATTAGATTTGTACTAACCTACACAAATATATAAATAAATAAATACATAAATGTTCCTTACATAACATGTTAAATCTATGTTAGTTTTTTATTTATTACTATTTTGTCTATTTATCAGTTTAAGAGGAAATATAGGTAGATGGATATACTAATACATTATATTTATTTATGTATATAAATGGCTATTAACTCTCTATGTAGTTAATCTATCTTTCCCTCTCTTATTACTCCGCTTCTCTCAGATATTGATGAGTGCAACTCAGGAGCACATCAGTGCAGTGAGTTTGCCCAGTGCCTGAACACCGTTGGGAGTCACCTGTGCTCCTGTCTACTTGGCTTTGAGGGAGACGGACACAACTGTACAGGTAGGCCCTCAACTCACTGGTTTTAGTCGTCAGTGTCTCATATCTGAATGGGAACTCGCCACAGTGTGTGCATGTGTGTGTGTGTGTGTGTGTGTCTGTGTGTCTGTCTGTCTGTCTGTTTCTCTATGGATCTCTTTTAGAAGCTTACTCTGGGGAGCCTGTTTCCTTGACACTCTCCCCTTTTGGATGACTTGTAGACATTGATGAGTGCCCGTCTCAAAATGGAGGATGCCACCCCAATGCCACCTGCGCGAACACGCCAGGGTCCTTCCAGTGCACCTGCCCGCTTGGCATGACCGGGGACGGCTTCACGTGCCAGGATGTGGACGAATGTGCCAACAATACCACCCTCCCGCACAACTGCAGCCATCTTGCCCAGTGCCAAAACACCAAGGGGTCTTACAGCTGCCTGTGCCAAGGCGGATACACGGGCGACGGGCATACCTGTGAGGATATAGACGAGTGTCTGCTGCCCTTTGCCTGCCAGGCAAACATGACCTGTCTCAACACACCTGGCGCGTACACCTGTGCTTGCCTGCTGGGGTTGGTCTACGACTCAGGCACCTGTGTGAGCGAGGAGGATTGCCGGAACGCCAGTGCGGTGTGCCACGAACACGCTGAGTGTGCGAGCGTGTTGAGCTCCAACTACTGCAGGTGCGCGGAGGGCTTCAGAGGGACCGGGACGGAGTGCTGGGATGTGGACGAGTGCGATTCTGCAGATACGGAGGAGCGTCCGTGCCCAGAGTTCTCCTTCTGCTTCAACTCGCTGGGGTCGTTTCACTGCCATTGCTGGGAGGGTTACAACGTCAACGGAACGCACTGCATGGACGTGGACGAATGCGAGACGGGGAATGTCACCTGTCCCAACAACAGTGCCTGTGTGAACGTCGGAGGGGGCTACCAGTGTCTGTGTAGCGACGGTTTCCACGGCAATGGCTCGCTGTGCATGGATGTTGACGAGTGCTCATCCGGCTTGGCACGGTGCCCAAACGTCTCCGAGTGCCACAACGTGCCCGGGTCGTTTTTCTGCGACTGCTGGGAGGGTTACGCGGGAAACGCCACCGGCTGTGCGGACGTGGATGAATGCCTTAGTAACGCCACGTGCCAGGAGCACAGCACCTGTGCCAACGCGATGGGCGGGTTTAGCTGCACATGCGACCCAGGGTTCACCCTAAACGGGACGGAGTGTGAGGACGTAGACGAGTGCGTCCTCTCCAACCAGCCATGCACCAACGGCACCTGCATCAACAGCCTAGGCTCATTCCACTGCGAGTGCAATGAGGGGTTTTGGAGTAATGACACCGAGTGTTTGGATGTCGATGAGTGCTTAGAGTCTCGTGAGAATGCCTCTTTATGCCAGCCCAATGCCACATGCGTCAACCTACCAGGCTCCTATGAGTGTCCCTGTAATGGGGGTTTCCTTCTCAACGGAACTGACTGTGTGGATACGGACGAGTGCACCCACACGGATGAGAGCCCCTGTACTGAACACGCCGACTGCATCAACACTATTGGGTCGTTCCTGTGCCCCTGTGTGCTCGGTTACGAGCCCAGAGGGCCCAACTGCACAGACATCGACGAGTGCCTGGCTAACGACACGTGCCGCCCTGACCAGGTGTGCTTTAACGAGCCCGGAACCTTCCACTGCCTGTGCCCGCAGGGCTACCACGAAGAAGATGGCGCCTGCAATGACACGGACCAGTGCCTGGATAGCGGGGCGTGCCACGCGTCGGCGCGTTGCTGGGACTGGCCGGGGCGGTTTTCGTGCCGTTGTCTGCCGGGCTACGTGGGCAACGGCACCTGGTGTCAGGACGTGGATGAGTGCTCCTCCCGCATCACCACATGCCACCGTCAAGCCCGCTGCCAGAACACGCCGGGGTCGTACCTGTGTTTATGCCCGCCGGGGTTCCTCTCTGTGGGGTCTCTGTGTGTAGACCTTGACGAGTGCCAGCGCAACAGGGGAGGATGCCACCCTCAGGCGAGGTGCCAGAACTCTGTGGGCAGTTTCCAGTGTGTGTGTGGTCGAGGTTGGGTCGCCACAGAGTGGCGTGGACGTGGACACAGAGGCTGTGCTGATGTAGATGAGTGCCTCAGTCTGGCAGCCTGTCACGGGCATACCGTCTGTGCCAACTCCCCTGGGTCTTTCACCTGCAACTGCCATTCTAATGATACTGTCTGTCAACAGCTGGCACGGAAGGGTGGGGGACACAATCACCATAACTGCCCTATCTCTCTCTCTCTCTCTCTCTGTTGTCTGTATCTCTGTATGAATGTGTTGTGTGGTTTAAATGTACTATGTGTGGTTTAGAGATTTTATATATATATATATATATATATATATATATGTATGTATATTGTTTAGATATTTTGTACCTAGTATTTTACCTTGATGCATTTATCTGTGTGTGTGTCTGTACCTTTCTCCATATGTGTGATGAAGATGTGCCTTTCTTTCTGCAGAGAGTGATTTGTATCCCTTTGGAGAGGAGGTGGGAGATGCAGGTGTCTCCATCACTGCAGCTGATGGCAACTCTCCCTACGTCAGTCCGCCGATGGGTTTCCCCTTCATGGGCAAGCTGTATGACCGCCTCTATGTGAGTATCTAGCAGTGATCCCTGGCTGGTAAAGACACTGTGTGTCTTTGTTAGTTTGATCACTGACACTGTCAAAATGAAGTATGTGTACGTCAGACATTATTGAATTACATAGATTACAATGGCAGTGTTTTGGAACAGTCTAAAAAAGGAACAAAAGCCTAATGTAGACCCTCTAGTTTATGTAGCTCTAAAAAGGTTCTCTTTATCACCTGTATGTAAGAAAAATGCAAAATAATGTTAATTAATGAGCATATTTTTGGTTTATTTTTTTCAGTTTACAGTTTTATGTGTTATATATTATATATTTTTTACAGTTTTCAGACAATGGCCTCATCCAGCTGCAGTCAGCCACGGAGAACGAGCAGCTTCTGTTCCCTGCCCCCTACCCCCAGGGTTTCCGTGGGAACGAGGGTGTGGCCATGTTGGCAGTATTCTGGGATGACGCTGACCTTACACTGGGAGAGGGAAAGCTCCTGTATCAGGTAACCATACAGGCAGAGGTGCTGTTCGGAGACAAGTTGTCTGGGAACTGGATGAGTCGAGGATTGAGTCATGTTGAGTTGCCCTTGAGCAAGACGTGTTATCTGAGTTGATACCAACAAGTGTGTGTGAATCATTAGAAAGAGCTTTGAGGAGATTTGGGAGTAGAGAGGGTGTTTTTCTCAGAAACAATCCCATCAGGAATACCTCTAAAAAGAAATAAACATCACTCCAGTACAATCCCCAGTGTTCATAGGGACATTTGGACAATTGCTCATAATTGTATAGGTGCAGGAGGGTAGTATGAAAAGATTTAACTATTGGGCAGTGTAAAGTTTACAAACTTCAGCTGTCCTTTGTTTTTCCAAAACCTTCAAACAACCTATCGTCATTCTATTTTCTTTTTTTCTTTGTTTCTTTTTTCCTTTCTGTTCTCTCCTCTCTCAGGAGTATCATAAGATGAACCCCTCAGAAATATACTCACAGATAGTGTTCAACCGCACGTCGGAGGATGTAAGTCAGTTTGAGTCTCAGCGAGGGAAGGCTCCCTACACGCCTGGCTGGATCCTCAAAATCACATGGGACCATGTGCTTCCAGTTTCCTACCAGAAGATCAACCTGTCTGAGGTCAGATCACAACCCTTTCCCATACAGTATCAGAGTCTGGGACAGATCCTACCCAGATTCAAATGGTGGAGCAAGGTGCTTACAACACCAAGGTCATGGGTTCGTTACCCAATCAGCTGGTTGATGTAATTGGTTGTTGGCCTTGCAGGTTTAATGATTGGTTGGGGTGGGGTTAGTGGCTTTTTGGTTGTGGACAGGTTAAGTTAGTGGGTTTGGCTAGCTGTTGGATAGTTATTTGACTGGATGGCGGGGAGTTTTGTAGGTGAAATATTTAACTTGACTGTTGTTGACTTGCTCATAGATAGAAATAGTGTTTTGTTGGTCGGTATATGAATGTGTTAGTAGTGGGCTGTTAGTTTGCTAAAAGACAGTTAGTTAAAAGTTAGTTAAACGACATCTTCCTTATAGCAGAGACGATGGACCTCAAAGCAAAGTAACAAGAGAAGGAAAGATCAGAAAAGCAAGAGCAGCTAACCTAAGAAACTCTTGTACTATTTATAGGGCTAAGCCTAAACATCACGTCATTATGGCGTGATCTGTCCACCAGACAGAATAACACACAAGCATGAAACAAATAATTTCCCCAAAACGAAAGCAGAAAAACAGTTATTGTATCAACTTAATACATCAGAAAATAGGCATATTTGTTATGCCACCAATTGTATACGTGTATGTTCATATATTACAAATGATTACATTGATAAAGAGTTATGTCCACAACAATATTTTATGATTTGGTTTCTTGGGGGGGCAGATTGGCAGCCATCTTTGTCATCTCTGAAGAACATATAATACAATCACTTGGAAAATGATAATAGAAACGTATTCAGCCCCTCTAATAGTCCATGGGCCAGACCACATATTGGTACCATCTGAGGGGGCAAAACTTTACCTTTACTAAGTTGTTTGTAGGACTGATATAAGTCTACTAATATATGATAACCCTTGCACAAAAGCAGCTTTTCATATCTTTGGGCTATATTACCGTTTTCACTGATCAGCGCTTTAGCAAAATTTCCCCAAATCGCACAATGTGCTAATAGTGAGGCAGATAACCTGAACAATTGTGCATTTTGTGATAAAAGCGTGAAATTTGGTACACATATAGCCAAAGACAGTCTGAAAAAATCTGGCCATCTAATGTAGAGAAATTGCAGTGCCATGGAAAAGGTCCTTAGCTGTGGTCGAACTCGGAATATGGTCAATGAACACCTGACTGTGCAACTGTGGAGGGCATACCACTTTTGATGATGCTTGCAGACGTTGTTCCCCATCTGAGTTGACAGTAGAAGTCAGTTCCTTTTTTTATGTGTGGGCATGCAGCATCAGCCCTACATATAAAGGACCTGGTATCTCCTGTGTAGTACTGTGTCTGACAAATCCTGTGCCTGGTCCCCGTTTGTGCTTGACACGGTTGAATTTAATAATCTGAGCAATTGCCAGTGCTCAGATGGGGAACAACATCTGCAAGCATCATCAAAAGTGGTATGCCTTTTTTAAGGGAAGGTTACTTCTGTACTGCTTAACTATGAGTGAGCTTGCCAAAGCCACATACTCCTTGAAAATGGAGCTGCAACATACCAGGGCCATGAAAGCTGGAAGTGGTTTCTCTGATGCCCTGCTTGGCATGCATGCCTTCATTGGTTGTGACACCGTCAGTGCCTTTGCAGGCTGTGGGAAGATAGGTGCCTTGAAGCTACAGAGAAGTCTGACAAGGCCTACCAAGAGACCTTCAGTGAGCTTGGACGTTCTTGGGATGTGTCTGATGAGCTTTTTGAGAAGCTGCAATAGATCACATGCCATATGTATGTGCATTCTACCCGCACAACAGAGATGTGAACACCCTTCGTCACCAACTCTTCTGTGCTAGACGTGGCGAAGCAGAGTCCAGTCAACTCCCACCGTGTGAGGATTGCCTCTTCATGCATGCCATGTGTACTAACAATCAGGCTGCAATATTGAGGCGGTCTCTGAAGACCCAACCCTCCGTGCCGGATCCCAAGGAGAGTGGGTGGACCACAGACGATTATGGGAAGCTGGCGATTGAGTGGATGAGTGGCTCACCAGCACCCGATGCAGTGTTGCAGTTGCTCACCTGCAAGTGCACGAGGTCATGCAAACTGTCAGAGTGCACATGTCTCACCAATGGCCTGAAGTGCACAGATACAGTATGTTCAAACTGCATTGAGGAAGAACCCACTGTCGAGTTAACGGACTCAGATGATGGTGACGGTGACTGACTCCTAGGCTGAGGGTGTGGGCCTAATATTTCCCGATATGTACAGTTGTAATTCTAATTTCTCTAACAGACAATGTTAAATAACACTACTATTCAAGCCATCAGTATTATTGTTGCTTAGAACATGCCAATTGATGTTAAGTGAGCATGGTGTACAAGTGTAGCATCATCCAGACATATGCACTTTCAGACCACTAATTAAACAGTTGTACATGTTATGTGTGTTTTGAAGTACTGGTAATAAGAAAAATAAAACAAAACTATTTTACTTGCCACAATATTGTTTGCCTGTATTATGTGTATAATCATAATTATTGTGATTATATACAAACTGAGGGACTACTATTTAGTTAAATGTAACCTATTATTGTATTTGAAGAAAGAAACACTAAATGTTATTATTTGAAACTGCAAATTTCGCAAAAGTAGACTATATCTCCTTATAAAATTGATAATGTGAACTGTTCCAGTACATAGGAGGCCATTTAAATAATGTATTGGTGGTTTTATTTCAATGGAGACGAGATAATAGTATAATGGTACAGTTATACATGATGATCGGAGAATTCATCTTTCAGCAGTTGCCTGATGGGGGTCTCTCTGTTCAAAAGGTGAAAACCACTAATAAGCTGCCAATCTGAAAGGTTTATCACATCAAAACATAATCTAGGGATGTATACCAATTAAAAAATAGCAACTAGAATTTGCCCACCCAGATGGTATCGATATGTGAAATTTCAGGTTTGGGCCCATGGACTATAAATTCGATTTGCATGGTGTCATTTTGAAATAGATCTGATAAAAAAACTTTATTTTCTCTCATAACACCATCATGACCTTTTATCTAATGCCAGTGTGCCACACACATATTACAGAATCAAAACTAACAGTTCATCAGCACCATCAGTAGCCACCAGTGTCTAGTGACTGCTCCTACAGCCGGTGAATACATTATCTTTATCTTCTTTATCCTTTATCATTGTAACACAACCTGGTGAACTATGCCTTTCCTCTCATGATGAGGAAGAAAGATGAGGATAGTGGTAAGAAAGATGAGGATAGTGGTACGAAAGATGAGGATAGTGGTTAGGGTATGGTGGTGTTTGTCTTGGTCTTTGCCCTACTTCAGCTTGTATTGTTTAGTATTTGCTATAGTATTAGGCATATCGTGTTGTGTGCAAATAAGATGACTTTATGTCACAAAAAGCCTGACAAAAATGTCCAATGCATTATATGTGTATTATATTTATTTATGAGGTTACTGAACACTTTATCTGTGTAAGAGAACAGTAGTTTCCCCACACATGTTTAAGTTTTGAATGACTGTTAAAATATCTGAATGACCTAAGCAACTTACAAAGGAAAAGAAAAGCCAAAAAACTCTTAACCGAACAAAAACTTCTTGACCAAACAAACACATCTATTTTACAGTGAGTTCTCAACTGCACTGACTAAAGCAAATGCAAGCATGTTTTGATGTTTTTCATATGGTTTGTGAATGTCTGTGTGCACAGACCAACACGTTCCAGTGCATTCTCACTACTGACGGTGAGCGTTCCTTCGGCCTGCTTCGCTTCGGGGACATGCTGTGGGGTCCCGGCCAGCGGATCCACCACAACGCCCTGATTGGCTACACGGACGGAGCCGACCATTTCCACAACGAGACCACTCTCCCTCCCGACAACCTGTTCGGACGCGGTGGGCGGTACCGGCCCCAGGACATGCTGGGGAACACGGGTCACTTGGGCCAGCTGGTGTACGACCTGACCAAGCCCAGCGGAACCAGGGAAGACCCGCACAGGAAGTGCCAGATGTGGGCGCTGAGGGAACCAGACCCAGTGGAGTGGGCGCTGGGTGTGGAGCCGTGCCCGTGTACCCGCACCCAGGCCATGGAGGCCCTGGCGTTTGGGCCGGAGACTCTGCCCCCCAAGCAGGAGGCGCTGGTCAGGGAGATGAGGGGGCTGCGCTGGGGAGGTGCTGGGGGTCAAGTGTTTCAGTCCATCCTGTCCAACCGGCATGGAGCGGGGAAGAGCTGTGTGTATGACCCACAGGGCCCCCTACTGGCGGGATATAGTGAGCGCTACTTCAACATGGACAAGTCCCAGCAGCACATAGGTAACACCCCAACCTCTATTAAAGGTCCATATGTAACTTTGATATTAATAAAACTGTTAAGATTCATATATTTGTACCAATTGTAATTAATAGTCATTTAGCAATCCCTGCTCCTGCATTTAGCGTACAGTTACTAGGTGCTCATAGTTATTGAGCTAATTAATGTTATCTAAAGTCTTACCACAAACTGTAACGATATCAATACAAACACACTTGGGGAAAAAGCATGCAGTTTTTTTAACAAGCAGTTTTGACTTATACTTCCCCCTAGTGGAAAACTGTAGCGTAGCACCCTTTTGACTTCCACTTGGTTAGGTTTAATCTGTATAGCTAGTATATTTACAGATGACCTTTGACCTTTCTGGCAGATAAGGACCTGCTGCCCTTCCAGTGGTGCTGTATGCTCTCTTCCCTGTGCCACCTCTACGTGAGCAAGCGCCCCCTTGACCGTTGTCAAGGTTACGGATGGATGGGCTCCACTGATGACAACACCAGCAACAACAACAACAACAACAACAACACCAGCATACTGGCCAATAAGGCGATGCCTGGCATAGGTGAGAAGATGGCAAATGTAGTGACTTTGTGAATATACAGCCTATTTACTGTATACTGTATGTGTAGTTATAGACAATGAGTCTTGCAGCCCATCCTCAAACTTCCTGCTTATTGTTCAGGCAGAATTCATCCATGAGTATGTGTTTGTGTGTGTGAGAGAGAGTGTGTATGTGAGAGAGAGTGTGTATGTGAGTGACCTGTAATATGCCCTAACTCTCCCCTGTACAGGCATGGTCTACGGCAGCCTCCACTTCATCACGTTCGATGGGTCTGAATACACCTTTAAGGCGCTGGGGGTGTTTGTGATCGTGCGCCTGTCCTCCACCTCCGGCTCCAACATCTTCACCCTGCAGGGGGCGACGGACGTGCTGCACACCCACGGAAAGGCCAGACGGGTGCCCACACTGGCACGCCTCGCCGCCTTCCACCAGGGCATAGGGAAGGTGAGACGTGAGTGTGTGTGTGTGTGTGTGTGTGTGTGTGTGGGTGTGTGTGTGTGTGTGTGTGTGTGT
>NC_045164.1:7775941-7778441 GCF_900700415.2 Clupea harengus | reverse complement strand
ATGAGGGTCCTAACCAGGGTTCCTGTGCTTTTCTCAGCTGAAAAACATCCTCTCCATGGGCTTCCAGAACAAGTTCTACAACGCCAGTATGAAACAGCGCCAGTCCGCTCCGCCAAGCGGACCCAGTGAGTACCGCATCAACATGTCCAGCGACACGCCTCACTGGTACGTCCAGGACTACCTGAGCCGGGTCAGCGGCTACTACAACATCACGCTCACGGATGTAGGAGGTGAGAAGCGTTCGATTGGCAATCGATTGGCAAATTTCATTGCCGTGGACTTACAGGAATGGGTCGCTTTGTTTATATGGCATTTCTATACCATTGAGAATGAAGTGTACATTTCTTGTGTGCTGTGTCATGAATCTTGCTTACTACTGGTCCGCTGCAAAGCACTATTGTTCTAGAGTCTTAAACTACTTAACAGTGTCACACTAGCAGCATCTGATATTCAAATACTAAAGAGTTTGTGTGAACCAAAGTGCTGTTTAAAACTATCAAGGTATTATCTCATTGGATGTGTGTAAACTGGCCCTGGACTCCTGGGCTTGGAAGACCTCCTGTGTTCAACCTTTAGAGGCATCTGAGGTTCTAAAATGAAAGAGTTCACATTGATCAAAAGGCTCTTTAAAACTTTTTACACAATATTCTCATTGCATTTATGTAAACTGGTCCAGACAGCAGTGCCCTAAGGCATTGATCTCAACCTTTGGCTCACACAAACACATACACACATAAACACATAAACACACACACGGACACAAACACACAAACACATAAACACACACACCATTTCAACACTCTCTTGTGCCTGCCCTCAGACTTGGACGAGTGCAAGGCGAACGAGGCGGGGTGTGTGCCCCCGGCGGTCTGCTCCAACACCTACGGAGGCTACAGGTGTGTGTGCAATGGCACAGACATGGAGGTAGCTCAGTCTTGTGTGTTAGGTGAGTGTCCTGACATGAATCACGCTCTCAAGCGGATTCCCGTTCCTCCATTGCTCAAATTGAAACATAATGATGTCTTATATCCAGTATATATATCTTCAAACCTTATATATATATACCCAAGATATAGCTCAAAAGATGTAGCAATTTTTTTTAAAATATTTTTTGTTTAGAAGGTTTCATGAAAAACACTTTTCTGTTTAGATTAGAGTACTTGGCAGCACCAGCAACCATGTTTGCAATGCTGTGGATTTCAGTCAGTCTGAAACCTCCCTTAAGGCCTGTTTGTTCCTGCTGACACACTGATTTCTGAGTGCTGATAAAAAGCCTTTTACACCGGCAGCCAAGGCACTGAGACTTAATCAGTGCATTTAATCACACCCTTATCATATTATCAGGAGATAAGACTGACTGAGCACGTAGGGAGGAACGCTGAGGTCTCCACTGAAAAGAATGGCTTTCTTCTTTCTCTGTGATGTCCCAAGTACACAGGGTCCTTATTCAACTGCTCCATCTTTGAAAGAATTTCTCCCTCCTCCTCCTCTTTCAGCTATCTGTACTGTGCATAGTGTCAGAAGGATGTCAGGTATTTCAGGTGTGGCCTTCTCTCTCTTTATCTCTCTCTCTCTCTCTCGCTCTCTTTTTGCTTTTCCTCATGCCATATCAATCTCCCTCTTTCTGTCTTTCTCTCTCTTTTGCCCTCTTTCTCCACCTGTTTCTCCCCTTTCGTCTCATTCTCACCCACTCTCACCTCTCTCTTTCCACTCCCGCCTCTCCTCCAGAGCGGGAGAGCGTGAACCGCACAGGCCCAGCTGAGGCTGTGTCTATGGAGGACCAGAAGCCCCTGATCCTGGGCCTGGTCCTGGGCATCGGCATCCCCCTGCTGCTGCTGCTGCTGCTGGCCGCCCTGGCCTGCTTCTGCTGCTCCCGGAAGAAGACCGTCAGCGGAGAGTAAGCTAGAGCACGCCATACCAGTTTAACATATGACGGAGTATAGAGTAGGGTACATGACAGAGTATAAGTATGAGCATATGATATGAGTATGATTCAAATCAAATGGTAAAGTATAATTAGTATAATCCATTTAAAAGACAAAAAATTATATGTGATAAAGTATTAGATATTGATGAGGAATAATCGTACATTCAGGAGGACCACAAGGGTTGTAGTTGTAGCAAAATGGTGGAAGGTAGGCCTGCTTGAGAATACCTTCACAGAAAAAGCAAGTTATATAAATGTGAAAAAGGTACAAGTGCTGCAAGGACATTCATTTAGAAATTGAATTAAGCTCAATTTAGATTGTAATTAAACCTTTTCATTGCAAGAGAACCTTTGACTGGTTAAGAGAGAATAGCTGAAATCAAACCCTTTACAAACTGCACAGGCCGTTCCTCCGTACGAATCAAGTTGACAGTACGAATTTTTTCCACCCTTGTAATCTTTCCACCACAGAATGATTCAAGGCCTTATGCTAACACAGGGGGTTCTCTTCATCAGCGTAGCATTCATCTGTCTGTGAGCAGCTCACTAGGCCTAGACATTCATCTCTCTGTG